>NW_024583206.1:19069-25402 GCF_018398535.1 Haplochromis burtoni | reverse complement strand
AACCCGCAGGTCGGCGGTTCTAAACCTGCGGGTTGGCCAACCTAACGATTACACAGAAGAGCTGTGTGTAGTGTTACAATAAATCTAATCGTGTGTAGTGTTGCAATAAATCACGCTGTGTAATTGTGGTGTCTTTCAACAAAAATGAATAAAAATAAAGACAACTTTCACTTATAACTCACCATGCCTCAAAGGTTCTTTATTTGTTTTTTTTTTTTTGTTTTTTTACATGCACAATACACAGCTCAACATGAAATAAAAAAAAACAACGATACACAGACGTACGAGAGACAAAGGGTTGCATCTATTGCATCTATCGTCCATTCACAGTATCCCACTTTGGCTCCGCTTTCGCCTTGTGTACGCCGTCCCTAGTGCGTGAGGGCGAAGAGTCGACGTGTCGGAAAATAACCTCGACCAAATCCGCAGGATAAGCTGATCGCGAGTATGGTACTGTTTTCCCGGTGCACCAGGCGACGCTTTAGTGTGAGCCCTCGGGCCTCTCTGGGCCACTTCTACATGTCTTCCTCCCACCATGCTAGCACACCTCCCGTTGCACATCAAGCCCGCGAAGGGGTTGTTGGTCATCAGTCTCGTTCGCTTCCTGTACTTGGCCTTGTACTGACAATAATCAAGCCGCATCACGTGTTTGTCTCCACGAGACACCTTCGCAACATTAGCTGTCAGCTTCCACTGACTGACTTTCCTGTTCTTGCGGAGCATTGCAGCGGTCACGCTCTTTGGGTGTTTGCCCATGTCATGATACAGCCTGTGAGAGACCCATCGTTTCCACACCATGCTCGAGTCAGGGTTCTCCACAAAGTACTGTAGCGAGCGGTTTCTTTTGTGGAAATAGTCGATTATCTCCGTGGTTTTAGCCACCAGCGAATCGGCCAACGTCAGATTCCGTGGCGTCTTAGCCGTACTTTTGGCCATGCTGTATTGCTCGCACGGCGGACCTGCGAATATCACATCGGGTGGCGGTCCGGACCAGTCCTTAGACGGATCCCAGTACAAGATATCCACAACGATATCAGCGCCGTGTCGACCGTCGACGTCTAGCCTCCGCACCAGCCACCCGTTATCCACGAACGGTTTACATATACTGCCGGTGCCATCGAACAGACTCAACAGTGTCCGACGATGGGAGACGTTAGGCATTGTGGAGTAGACATGTTCTTTTTTTTTACTAATCCGTTTACGTTAACCGAACGATTTGTCGTGGTGCGTGCGTGAAAGTGCACGGCGATGGCTCTGTTCTCGCTCGTGTTCGTCGTCTGCTTGTCCATGTTGGCCGTACTGTCGACGGCCCACGAGAGAGCTGCGTATGTACCCGCTGCGTCTAATTTGAGCACCTGTACGCATAACGCCGTCGGCTGTCCAAACGCGACGCATGTCATACTCCGCTGCGACGACACCGGGAGGCCGATCTGCAGATATCGGTGTCCGCTGGGGTGGCCTCATCTGTTTGCCGGATGTGGGGACGCGTGCCCTAATGGTTATCACGTTAGGGCGGCCGACCACCAAGATACCCTCATCCAAACATGTGCCCTGCACAAAACGTGTCCTTCGAACCAGCAAGTCATCCTTCCCGGTTCCCTTTGGCACGATACAATATGCGGCCACCCAGACGATTACACACCTATGTGCACGTTAGTCGAACCCCCCGCGTCGACGGCATTAGTCGACACCTTGAACGAGCTGACTGAACTCTGGATGGCGGGTCTGACCGAGGAAGAGTTTATGAAACTATGCAAGTACTTTTCACCGTCTACGATATCCGACGAGTGCGGCAAGATCGTCGCGGACCGTTTGTTTGCCAATGGGTCGACGGTCGCCGAACATCTGTACTATGCCCTAAACACATTGTCTTTGCTCGACGCGGCAGCTAGAATGCACAAAGACATATTGAAACCGTTTATGTCACCCGGAATGGATCCTACCAGTGTTGGCATTGAATTAACACACAAAGACCCTTTAACGGTAGACGTTTTCGGCGACACGCTAATCGTACAGGCCCGCACAACCATACCGCTGGGCGGTGAGCGCATTTTCAGACCCACGGACGTCAAGTGGTACAAAGTGCAACGTGTCTCGCCTCTGAAAACGATAGCCCCTCTATTGGTGTCCGCGACCGGCTCGACCTTAAACCGCTTGGATCGCAGATGTGATATCGCCAAGGGTGCCAAGTGGGATAAGGACTACGCACGGGGCTTCTTTGTCTACGTGTTTGACATTTCGTTGATCATCAAGCCTCCGTCTCTCCGTGTATTTAGACACGTGGAAGTGGATTTGCAGTACGACCGGGTTGACCCTGACGGCAACGTTACAGAAAGTGTAATCACACGAGGAATACATTTGAAATATGTTTGGAAACACAAACGACACGCCGATTGCCATTGCGCGAACACGGCGGACTACACGGACCGCGACGGGCCTTGTTCGCCCAGCTGTGTGCCGTTCTCGCGCGTGATCTCGGGTCTGCCCGGCACCAACAACGATTGGAAGCTAGAGGTTTTTTACAATCCTGCAGAATCTACGCTAGGACGAAGCAGAGTCGTACACAGATCCGTCAAACCAAACACCGAGATCTTCTGCGTCGTGACACCGGCAGTTTTTTCATCTTGGCAAGGACCGACCGCAGAAGCACCCTCCGCTCCCTTGGACGTGATGCGATGCGATGTCACCCTGCTAGAATTTAACATTCTCACAATCAGGGACGCGGCCGTGCTGCCCACGGACCAAGACAACGTTGCGAGGGGATCTAAGTGCACCCGTATACCGGTGAGGTCGCTCGAGGGGGCCCTGGCGAACGGCGAGCTGTGTGTTCCTAGCGCGGTTAAGCACGCTATTGCGATCATCGATCGCCAAGGGTGGAGGACTGCAATCGGAGTGAAACTCCGATTTCACAACGGCAGTAACGCTCTGACGACCCCAACCCAGGAAGACGCTGGGACGTGTGGTGTCCCGACACGGTGCGTTTTTAGATCTGACCAACGTGCGCGTCCCATTCGAAAAGGGCTGCGATACGCTCAATCCCCAGATATGGCGAGCCGGAGGGTATTCCGAAAAGCACGAGCTCATCGTCGACGTGTCGGACGTTAGGCGTCTGCAAATGTTGGGCCTCTATGTTTTCGACGAGCTGAGCAGACGCTCGAACAATCGAGCCGGCATAATAGTATCTCTGCCATCTTCTGCGTACGAACTGGGACCCGATTGCGTAGGACCGCCGAATCCGACAAACAGATACAACGCACGCTCGGCGAACACATTGATGTACAGCAAACAAGAACTCTCTGTGCTCGCACTAGACATGGCCAGATGGGGTGTCTCTCGGTATGGCTTAGGCTACCTCGACTATACGTTCGCTAGGGCTAGTAGCGTGCCGCTGTTCACCGTGCTGGCCGACGCGGTCGAGGTAGCCGCCACCCGTTTCAGGACGTTACACTACCGCTACACGAGGAACCTCGCGTTTGGCAACGGGGGGTTTTCGTCCGTAGAAGTCAACGGCATGTACAAGCTAGAGGCAGGAATGTTTTTTAGACGCGTATCGGACAAAAGTCCTCGAGTGAAAAGCTTCGTGTCGATGCCCGGTGTGCCCGAATTGGAATTCGGGCTGTCTTCCGATATGAACGTAGGCTCCACTTTGCCTATCAGCAAACTCGCAATGGCCAGCGCCGCACGAGAAATGAGCTACATACCGTACGGGGCAAAGACGGTCCGTGTGAATCGGAGCGGAGTTGTCGTGTTTGTGGACACAGACAGGGATGTCATATGTTACCACGTTCCACCGACAACACCGGGGGCAGCGCTTCGAACGTTGCCCTTTGGCGTAGCCGTCAAACACGCGGAGCGCAATCTACTGGGCGTCGGGTGCGTTCAAAGCGTACCCGGCGACCGTCGGCACACTAGGCTCGCGGTGACATTACCCGCGCGGACTGAAACGGAGAAAGAGACGCTACTTGAAAACATACGGCTTATACGCCGATCGATGAGCAAGCCCGTTTTGTCGCTCGAAGACACGATCTGGTTGTCTCACGCGGCCGACGTTGAACAGCAGCGCAGGTCTGTCGAGTCGAAGCGAGAGGCTGGTGCGGTCGCGGAAATGCACGCGATTTCCCTCGCCCTTCAATGTCTGCAGCGCTCCAGCTCATGCCTCTCGGTGGCTAATGTGGTTGAGAACGGTTGGCCTCAAGGTGGAACCGGGTACCCCGTAGACATTCGGGGGTTTGAGGTGGAAGCGGGAGTGGTGCTAAAAATGATCGTCGTCGCGAACCACGGAGCGCTCACAGTTACTTTGTCCTGCGACCTGAAGCCGTTCGCCTTTGGTTCTCACGACACCAGGGTCAACAGACAAGCGAGCGGATACTACCGACGCGAACGCAGACCGTTGCTCGATCGGGTCGCATCCGAGATCGGAAAGATACAATCGATCAACACACGCATTGCACGCGTCATTACGGAACGGTTGTGTCACAATGAGACGTGTGGCAACGATGCCGGATCTCGTGGGGGTTATGCGATGTGGGCGAAGGACTGCGTTTCTGCAACTGAACGGCTCGCTGCTGAGGCGAACGCCACGGTGGTGGCCTTTGGTAAAGTTTCGTACGAGGCTGAGGCGCGCTTACGAAGCAACGTGCCTCGTGTGGCTGCCGCCAAGAGTCGCGTCGCAGCGCTCTCTTTGGTTGCTACTGTACTGGCTTTATTAATCAACGTGGTGTGCATCGTGATGCTATATTGCGTGTACTCGGGCCCTCGATCCAGAGAACACCAATATAGAAAGTTACAATGACGGCGAACGATGCAATCGCCTTACTATGCTGCTGCGCGCTGGTGCGCGTTTGCTGCAGCGGCACCGACGGAATCGCACCCAACGCCACGACCGATGCTCACACAACTACGGATGAGGAGGAGCACAGGGTCGTATTGACTCCCGCTCAGTGGAAGATACGAAGAAGCGACCCGCCTATATACGTAACGTACAACTTCGATTTGGGTCCGGATCTCTCAAAGTCGCGAATCGCACACCCTTCGTGTGCACAGATCGCATGCGAAGGACTTGTCGAATATCACACGGGATGCGACTCGTTGTGTTTGAGTGGAACCTGGAATCAGGTCGATGCGCTTCTCCGGACCGCGCTCCTCGGATACAACCGCGCGGTAGAGTCCTTGGACGCCAGTTACAACGACCTAGCCGCGATACTGGATACTCACATCGTGAACAGGATGCCGGATCACACGGCCGAGTCGCGAACGCACGACGCCGTAGGCTCGCAGCAGTACAACTCACCGAGAATCATAGATGTCTTGGAATATTACAGGGCCGCGATACAAGGAGGCCTGAGCGAGATCGCCAAAGTTCTACCTGCAAAGCAAACCGACACGGCGTCGCGTTTCAGCAACAACAGTACTCGCCTGCCACATATGTTGGAAACGTGGAAGATTGGAGTGTACACGCTTTCCACGCAGCTGACCACCATGGTCGCAATCGTCCAAGCGGCCGAACGGCGGCTGATACTGTGCGCCGAAGGCGTAGTGCGATCGGATATGACCGGCTGTGAGCCGAACCTGAGCGTAAAGTTTCACACAGACACTCCGGTGGCGAGCAAATCGGTGTCTGCGTCCAAACTGACTTTGGTCACACACCGGGAAACCTGGGAGCCTTTGTCGTTATCCAGGTGGTACATGTCGTTCGTTGACACCTCGCAAAACAACAGAGTGTGTTGGTTGACTAGTTCCGTGATAACGGACGGCAGCAAAAACTACAAAATGCCTTACTGCGATTCAAGGGGATTGTGCGACCCGTTGCAACTTGACGAGACCACGATCCCCTCGTGTGAGGTCTCTGTCGCCAGTACGCTAGATTTGCTGTGTCCGATACAATGCGGAGCACGTTGCAACGGACCGGTGTGTTACGATACGCACACGGAGATGTACAGTCTTCTTACATCCCAGGAAACGTCAGCCTCCGAGCACGGCTTCAGTCGCACCGCAAAGCCCAGATTGCTCACCCGAGCGCACTCCCTTTTGAACGCAGACCTACACCAGACCCTCGCCTACGTCCACGACATAACAGTGGAAACGTCGAGTCTGTGGCAACGAGCTCAGGATGTGCACGGTCTTATCGAAGACACAAAAACTCAAAGCCTCACGTATATGGACAAAGTGGACCGAGCTATGCGGTCTCACTGCGAACAGCTGACAGTCGATTACCAGCAGTCCTTCGCACGTCTGAACATTATGGCTTCTCTATCTGTTGCATTGTCAATTCTGACATGTCCGTTGTTGATTCTCATTTGCACAAGAATGAGGTCCTCGGTCGAACTTACCATC
>NW_024583206.1:5013-18609 GCF_018398535.1 Haplochromis burtoni | reverse complement strand
AGCGCTGGCGACGAGGAGCTCGCGCCGACAGCGGTTATTACACCCCGGCCTGCCAGCGGTGGCGACGAGGAGCTCGCGACCATCGATTACGGACAGCCGACTGAGGCGAGAGACAATGCTACATGGGTACGGCTGGAGTGTCCTACCGACAACGCGGACCATTTCACGACTACGGCTTGGTATACATGCTCGACCAACGATGAGCTTCAAGGGATCTATCGCATTGACAACGGCGGAAACCTGGCTAAATATTCCACATGGTCACATCTTGCGCCAGCGGTGATGTACAATATCACAAATAGCACTGCTCTCAGTGTAACTGAGCGTGTGTCAACGCTGGGCGAAGGTCGGCCGGCAGAACCAATGTTGGCTCTTTAGAATAAAGAACTGTACTGTGGAAATGTCCCCATCCTCCCACTATCCGTGCCGGTGCACGTCGCCGAGGTCTACTGTAACAACGATTGAATCTAGCAAGTCGCCTTCTTTCACAGCTTGTGGTCTGGCGTGGTTAATGTGCATTACCACCTTAATTATCAACATGTAACGCGACGCACACTCTGTCTCTGTTGCATTGTACACCGCTGGCAAAATTGTATTGTGGACAACCCGTGGTTTCGCCAAACCGACCATCATCCCGCGGCCCAGGCGCACAACAGCCAAATTCACATTAGCAGGCACCATCTAAGTCACCAAGTCGCCTTCCTCCGTGGACGAATACATTGTGTTATCATCGCCAATATTAACTATTAACATGTAACGCATGCTATACTCTCAACATCAATGCCCGTTGCACGCCGCTAGAACACATTGTCTCTGGACACGCCATGTCGTCAAGAAAAACAACCACTCCGCGACCCAGGACAGCCAAAGGTGCAGCGGCCGACACGGCACCGGTCGATAAGCCCTCACCGACGCCGGCGAGCCAGGCGAAAGGAGCCGCGCGAGGCAGAGCTGGACAACTTCCAGCTCCCCTCATCCCCGAAAGGCTTGCGTATGTCTACGACCAGGCGCTTATGAAGGAGCACTACAACAAGCTGTTGCAGATCTCCAAGTATGAAGTTCGAACCCGTCACGAATGAGCGCGGTTACCAAACCGCCAATTTAGTAACCCTCATATGCAGGTTACTCGAGAAGCGCCACGGCGCGGATGAATGCGAAGACGCCGTGAAAGCCTGTCTGCCTATACGAGAACATCATGTGGCGCTCCTAACGCACACCATGTTCGTGACCATGGTCGGAACTATAGTGGCCAGAGCCTTGGAGCAAGCCAGCGTCGGCGTCGCAGACAGTCCCTGGTCTGATCTACTGGCCGACAGATACTACGTGAGAGACCTACTGATTCACGACTCCAGTAAGACGAGTGGCATAGAATCCGCCGCCTACTCGGGTATCATGGCGTACTTCATGGAGGCAGAAGCGGGTTGCGACCAGCATGCCCACGTCGACGAAAAAACGGTTCTCACCAAAATGGCGAACCACGGATTCTATCACCACTACGCTCGCAATCCTCATCACCCAGAGCACAAAGGCGGCGCGGAAATGAACGAGCCGGCTGTCATAGAGGCCGACGTGGATGGGTTGGCCTGTATACTGGAAAGGGGAAAGCGAGAGGATCTCAACACTGCTGTAGATTGGCTCGGTAGGTACAAAACCATCCGTTTTCCCTGTGAGAGCAACCGCACGTTCGCAGGGTGCGTGCTCAACGCTCTCAAACAGTACATCACCGATACCGACTTAAAGCTGTTGATGGACTTTCGCCGCGCCGTCCACGCTCTAACGGGCACATATGTAGCCTGGGAGCCTATTACCATGGATAGGGCTATACCGTCGTGCTGCCCAGACATGAAATCCCTCGCAAGAGGCCTTCGTAAGCTTGCAGTGTGAGCCGGTGAACAGCAAACGATAAAGGCCATGTGATTGTAACCAATGTGTCGTCCCACACGATTTGGGAGGTTTTCTTTTTTTTTTACGCAATCTTGTTGTTGAGTGTAACCCACGATATTATTATTTTTTATTTTCTTTCATTGTGCCCATCAAGGCTGTATGTTCATTTCTGTTTTCTTCTATTATGCCTTCAAGGCTGTATTATCGTTTGAGATGTGAAGGTTTTACACGATCTTGTTGTTGAGTGTAACCCACGATATTGTTTTCCAAAACACAAAATCACAGAGTCGCGGACTCGGGAACATGACACACGATGTGTTGGCTGTGTTGTGTGCCATTGTTGCTTTACTCTTGTCACCCTACATGTTTCCAGTTGTACAGTGTGCAGTTGCGCAGTGAATAAAAAGTCTCATCACTTCATATATTTTCATTGTGTGTTGATCTTTTTTAGTGTCTACAAGCTCAATTGGTTTATTTTGATTCAAATGCGGGAACATGACACACGATGTGTTGGCTGTGTTGTGTGCCATTGTTGCTTTACTCTTGTCACCCTACATGTTTCCAGTTGTACAGTGTGCAGCTACGCAGTGAATAAAAAGTCTCATCGCTTCATATATTTTCATTGTGTGTTGATCTTTTTTAGTGTCTACAAGCTCAATTGGTTTATTCTGATTCAAATGCGTCAAAGGCTCTTGCGTGTGGACACTCGGGTCTCAGCCACCGCCTGTGTATGTATGCAATATCGGAGGTCACTAGCGGTGTGTAAAAAAAACAACAAAGTGGTGTTAGCTGTTTTTCTGGATACCACTGCCATCACCGGCATCGACATCACGGCTCCAGCGATCGGAGGTCCTCATTTCTAGACTGGCAGCAACACGCTAAACGGATTTTGGTATCTCAGCGTTGTAAGCACGACGAGGTCTCTAAGTACTAGTTGTTTGGTTTGCGGTTAGGCTGAGTCACACGCAGTGCTTGGCGAGAGTGGTGCGACTATGGCAATCGCGACTGTACATCAACTGGAAAGGGAAATCCCAGGCCTGGAGTCTCAAACGGAACCCCTTGTGTCACAACCAAAGTTGTTCGCCCCGACAACGTTGTTCGCCTGCGGATTCCACAAAGACACGTTTGGCCTCGGATGGGACGAACGAGGGTTGTCCACACAGGAGATTGCCCAGAAACGGGCCGGAGAGCGCGCGTACGCTGCCAACGCTCCACATGCGCCTCGCGTTCAAATAATACAAGGGGAACCCGTTGTGGTAACGCACACGGATAGTAACCGGTGGTACAACAGTCCGTCGGAGGAACAGATACTGGCGGACGGTGCCGTAATGACACCGGTGCCCCACAGCTACGACACGTACAAATGTAATGACTGTGATGTGATTCTCGCAGGATACAAGAGTGGTGCAGTGAATTTGGAAGAGCACATATGGAAGGGGTCCGCTCGGTGTCGATACATTAAAGCTAAATTCAGAGGTCGAGAGAACCACTTGATCGACTTGCACGGAAGTGTGCGATTCAACAAGGGTCTCGTGGCACTGCCGCAATATCTCCTGTGCTCGAACCAGGGCTATGTCACCGTTGCCGGTCGCAGGCACTGCGTAATATGTTCGATGGCCGAAACGACCGAGTATACCTTTGGGAACGGACATTACTTAAATTGCAGCACCCTGGCCGAGATGATGACCCAAAAGGCTAAAACTTTAGCTCTCGATGCATCCGGCACCGACGGCCCCGTGTTCCGTCACACGCAAACCGGGGAATTTAAACCCACGCGTGAATCTGCATCCTGGACGGACTGCGTGTTCCAGGCGGACCCCGCCAATATGCGTCACGTATCGGGCACCGTGGAAGATCGCCAGTGCGACGCGTGCGGGATACGAGTAAAGGACTTTGTTGAAAACGACACGCTGCTAGGCGAGCACATCTACCATGTGTACAACAACAGCGTTTTTTGTCCTTACATCGAGGATAGATTCCGAGGGAAGTGGGCCAACCTACGTCTCATCCTAGGCTACGAGCGTTACAGGAGAGGCCAGATCGCGTTCCCTGAGGCACTGGCTAAGAACAGCTACGGTTTCGTCGAACTAAACGGCCGTTATCGCTGTGTCATTTGTGCAGCGACCGCTGACTACGGGGCACACTACACCTCGAACCAACAACATAGGATTAATTGCAATGAGATCAAGGATTGTGTATTGATGAAGCTGCGTTATTGCAAACTGACCATGTAGAGCTAAATCAAATGTTGTGTATTTTGTATATATATATATATCTGTGATTAAACACGGTGTTGTATATCCACTTGTGTGTGTACGTGTTATGTGTTCCTGAACTTTGTTCATTCGACATTTCATGGACTTTGTGGACACGAAAGGCAGTGTAAACATAACAATGCAAGTCGAACCAGTTAGTTGCTGGTATAACGCGTACAGGTGGTGGGTAGCACAAAGAAAAAAGAACAACAGCGTGGCAGATTGCTTACGATTCCTTTTATTTCAAGATACACAAAACACATTTATGGTTGGTGTAGGTACACAGTGATGTAGCTACTGCAGGATTTTGATTTAACACTGCAAATATGCATCGATATAAGGTTACACACATGTGAATTACCACCAGCCCTTAAAATGCAATAAACACAGGACGGATGTCGTGTAGTTGACCCTCCAAGTCGTAGCTTTGCGCGTAAACCAGAGGACCGACCTGAGGTCCGTCGGACGCGGGACTTTCTAGACACTCTTCAGCATCGTAGACCCTCTGTGCGCATTGTGATAGTGTGTACATAGGCAGTTCAACCCACGCCGGATCGTCGCGATTGAGTACAGAGGCTCTGTAGTTTACATTCAGCAGTCCTTTGGTCCCCAGTACATTCCCGGCAACGTAGAAGTGATCAGAATCCCTATTAGCAGACGTGAGGTAAAAGCCTGTTATGTTACCGAGCCGCTCCTTGTCCGTCTCGGCCAAATTGCTAGCGATGCTGCACGCCGTGGCCAGCGTGAGAACCGGACACAGTCGAGGCTCCATGGCAGACGATCGTCCGTGTTCGTTAGACCTGTACTTGTAGACGTTACCGTCTATTGTGATGTCTGAGGACGTCAGATCGTTTGCGCTGTAGCTTACGCTTTTGCGAGTGCCACGCATTACGTCTGCGGCTTGTGTGTCCGGCGGGGTAGGTACGGCAACTTCGTCGACGTACAGCATGTCCACTATCAATTTGTCGCCCTGGACCCAAGCGTACCATGACAAGCGAGTCTCCTGAGATCCGTTAGCTGTAAATGCGTTGTTGAACGCAAAGTCCATGCCAAAGTAAAGCTCCGGACACTCGCCGCCGACGTGAACGTCACCGCCGTACCAACTCGACTCTAGTTTGACAGACCCAGAGTACACCCCGGTGCACTGTATTGTTTTAGCTAAACCCAGCCCGCCTAGACTGTCGAGCGTCGGCTCTGCTGTGAAGGGGGTTGCCACGATGGGTCTCGGCGATGGCGCAGGGCTACGGGGGACCTTGATGTTTTGGGGTTCTATGATAAGGGCTCCGACTTGCCATTGCTGCTGACTCGTGCCCCGTGGTAGCGGGCCGTTGCATGTGGTAGTCAGAGTTTCTCTGTCAAACACACAGGGGAATGTCTCAGCCCAGTCGGACTCGTTGTACCGGCCGCAGTCATCGGTTGTCATGTGCACAAAGCTGTTGTCGGCGTCGTAGTCCCCAACGACCAGAGCTCTCATGGTCCATCTACAGCTTCTGCGACGCGAAGGCTTTTTCCGGCCAGGTACATGTTTCGGTCGAACACCCCTGCGCAGCTCCGGTGAACCGATAGTGACCTTACGCACACTTGGGTGCTTTTGCAGAGTCTCGACTAGGGCATCTTGTAAGGGGCCCTGGATCGCTACGCTTGCATATGCCGCTGAAAGGGCGATGCTCAGAACTGCCGCTGCAAATCCAGCATGTACCATTGTCGCTTGCTTGCTTCAAAAAAGGAAGGCAGACCTGTGATTCCAGCTAGTGTTCGCTAAAAGTTATCAGCACGCAGCCTACTAAACGTTGGGGCCCAGGTCGGCCAACGTTTGTCTGCAAGTCGGTAGGCTTTTGGGCCCAGGTCGGCCAACGTTTGTCTGCAAGTCGGTAGGCTTTTGGGCCTAGGTCGGCCAACGTTTGAGCGTGAGAGCACACACTGCTGGCAGTCCGCTCCTTGTTGAGTGTGAGGCAAATGTAAAATGTAATCTTTGTGTCATATCAATGGGCCCAAAAGGCTAACATTCTAACACCATGTATGTCGCGAGACAGATTGCAGAATAAAACTCAAAAGAACACGACTCCTTTGTGTATTGTTGTTTGTGTGTGTTTATTTGACATAACAACCAGTTGATTATACAGCATATCGTACAACATGCATTCACAGGTTTATTTCCACAACGCGTGGTGTGGTGGTAGATCTGCAAATAACTAACTACACATACTACAACAGTGAACAATGATCTGCACTGTTTACGCATTAGGGCGAAGCCACAGTAGTCTGTGCGCACAGACCATATGCACAACAGAATAGAGAGACATGGCCGTAAAGTCGCTTTGTTTTCTACTGAAAACCCCCGGTGTTCATCGCGCGGCGTCGAACAATGGCCGAGTCATGAGGACTCCGCAGGACGACTGGCATGACGACGTGATATGTCTGACCGTGAGTTTACGCGGTAGCTGTAACAACTTGGCTATGGGAACCGTCCATTTCAAGCACGTCGCGTCCCAGATCACGGACGGCGTTTCCTCGCGGCTGAAGGTTGGAGACGTGTGTGTGAGGTTCATGCCGGTCACACCCGGGGACGGGCAGCACTGCGGTATCGTGGACCTGTACAACAGTAACGTAGCGGAACCCAGCAGCGTGATGGCAAAAAGGTTGATGAGCGGGTACGTCGGTATGGAAGAGGTGTACATTCCTGCTATGCTGATACGCTTGCTGGTGTCAGAATGGAACAAATCGTTGAGTCGCTTCCACGAAATGATCAGATGCGACAACGCTTCCCGCTCAGCTCGCTCTCTGGAGACCCACAGAGCTGCGGTGATGCGTAACGTGATGAGCATGGCATACAAAAACGTTCCGGTGTCAAGCGAACACCTTTGGTTTGCAATACACTGTATTGTAGCTAGGCCGCATTTGGTGAAAGAGGTGCTACAGCTGGTAGGTTCGATTGGATCCGTCCTCGGCGATATGTGTCACACGGGCGAGGTTCAGGCTACGACTGTGCCCCGCGACAAGGGCGCTCCGTCGGCTATAAAATTGTACCTGGTGGCCAAATCGTCTTCTTCTTCGGGGAAGCGCGTTCTTCTAGAAGACCACGCGGGTGTCACCCTCTCTCTCGTGTGGGCCGTAGACGAGGACAAACTGCTTTGCGATTACCTTCGGAATAGCGGACGATGCTACTACGTGCACATTGGGACCGAACACGGCCATAACTTCCGATGCAACGGATCTTGCGTGTGGCGTTACTCAGATCACGTAGGATTCCAGACGATGGTCGCTGTAGCTGATACCGCGGTATCCCGCTGCCAGGACTCTGAGTTATCCGGCAACACAGCAGATTCCGCTAGACTCTTAAGGCATGCCTGTTGATTGCGGTCAACGCGGTATTAATTCACGGTGATAACGCCCCCAAAAAAAACGTACATTGCGAGAACGACCATGCTTCCCAGAGCGCATTTGCCCGATCAGGAGTTAGTGCTATCTGTCGTACTGAATAAAAACATGGCGACTTCGGCCATTCACCCGTTATACCTCCCTCCCGTGGTGTGTTGGATAAATAACACGCACGAACAGGTCCGCTTTTGGAAGCTGAAGTTGTACATGGCCTTACGGTTACTTTCCACATGTCTTATTCTTATCACTACTGTGGCCCACGCTCTGCGTTTGTACAGTTGGGAGTCGCTGAGCGGAGTAGCTGCCATCTGGTCGCTATCGGTGTGCACGACCCTGATTTGGGGTTTGTACATCGGTGCCACGTGCGCCTTGAGACGAACCGACTACGACCACAGTAAAGGCCGCTTGTATCCCGATTTCGGCGTATCTAAAACATCTTCGTTTGCACTGTGCTTTCAATTGATGGTGGCCTACATGTGCACGTGGCTGTATTCGAGGACCCGCCACGAAGGCGAATCTACTCCCGCAGACGCAGCGGAGTCACACCTGTACGCGTGGACGATCGGCGTGTTTGTGTGGATTAACGCAGTCGGCTTCATCCGGCTGTTTAGGCACATATAATGTGCGTTACGCACAGAAAACGACAAGAGAGCACGATAATGGGAGTTAAGGTAAAAATGCAAATGTGCGCCATCGGATTATGTAGCCTGCATGCCTTGTGGACATTGGCAACCGCTCCAGCATTGGACGACTGGTAATAGTATAGGATACTATTTCTTCTAGCGGAACTGAAAGCCGTGTGGTCCTACTGCACCGTGGAACTCAAGGTGCTAAGCGAGACGATCAGGCAATTGCAGTACTCTGCCGTAGCGACGACGGGCAACGCGGAGGTGTTAGCACTTTGCAGAGAAGATCGTGCATTGCACACCACTTTCGACGACCGACGTGAGCACGACGCATTTGGTAGACAAAAGGAGATACCGATAATAAATCGACACCAGCGCAATCAGGCCCCTGTCGGTTGGGCTATCCTATCGCTGCTCCTACTGCTTTACAATACGGCTCATCTGGCGTTTAATCCGGTGACAGATTCATCTGCCCTGTTGTTCGGGATCCCAGCGATTGCTATGTACGTGGTGCTCATCAGATTCACGCAGATAGTACTACTACTACAATGAAACCGCCCGGATAACGTGTAATCTGAAGCCTGCGCTCACGAGGAACGCGGAGCAGCTCTTGGATTACACTACATTAACTCTGCAGGCCCCTGGTGTGGGCGTCGAGTACTTTTTCTGCGAGTACGTGCTTACAGATCGCCGCCCGGCACCATGGCCAGTGGCATTCGAAAGTGCAACAAGGAGACCCTGTTGGATTTGGTAGCATTAACTCTGCGTGCCCTGGTATTGGCGAATACTATGCTGTGGTTCGGTAAGTGCTATCTGTACGTACGTGCGTTCAGAGCGACACCAGCGTCATGACCGGTGGCGCGCAGAAAGGCAGGTGGCGCCTGGGCATCGCTTCCCCTTACCGCAACTGCGGCGCATTCACTGGACTACGATGCAGGCCCACCGTATTGGACGACAACGACGAAACCGTACCCTGGGACCTAAATCCCTGGTATTCTAAGACCCCGAAAGACAAAGTGCGATTACACCGCCGGGGTTTCGCGACGCAACCGCCGACATCTCGATGGTTACAAGCATTACACACAGAGGACACAAAAGGCCGTCGAGGGGATCTGCGGAGCAGCAGTAGCAGCAGCGGCAGAGAACCCTCGGAGGATTCCGAACTCGGCGGGCCAAAGAGCGCAATCGAAGAGGATACCCCAGGCGACTCGGTGCTCCGAGAACCCCCGGAGAAAACGGTGGTGACAAAGGACAGGTCTGTGGAACACCGCCTGAAACAGAAATTGAAAAGCCATCGCAAATCCCTACAAGCTGATCGGCTGTCTCACGGCCATCCTTATCGACTTGACCCAACTTACGTCAAGAAGTACTCGCACAGTTCAAATGACTTGCCACGCTAAGTGGATGGTGTATCTCGCAATGTGAATAAAGTACACTCAATACATGTGGGTTGTTTTCATGTCGTTTATTCTCGAGATCAACACGCACATACATACATACATACATACATACATACATACATTTATATTGGTAACGCACAAATGTGTTTGTCACGAAAGCCAACGGCTCACATTCAGCTGCGCACAGAACCTCTCCCCGGTATGAATAGGACTAGTTGTGTATCCTTTGCAAGCTCTAATAACTTGTCCGCAGGCAAACCCCTGGACGCTTTCCACTATGGTCAGAGCATGCCGTATCACAGTTCTCAAATATTGTTTGACGTGATTGTCGTCGATAACTGCTTCAGCGTTCATCTGGTTGAGTTCTCCGTTCGCGGCATCCGCTGCATTCGCGCGACACAGGTCTGGTACATGGTGGTAGCCACCTCCGTTGGCTACCAGCGTAAGCATCGATAGCGTGCTATTTGGCGTGTAAGGCGACATGAACTCGAACACGTCGAACGCCTCTTCGTCCTTTATAGCACGTAGCAACTCTTCGACGCAGTCTCCTCCGGTTTCGGTGTTCACCCGCCTAGTGGCCAGCAATCCTCCCCATATGCCCTTATTGACGTGCAGATCATACCCAGGGTCCAAGGGCGCTTCTAACTGAGCGGTCCTGTCGCGTTGGTTTGGTAGCTGTACGGTGAATCGGTCGCCTTGTTGCAATTGCTCGTGGCCCGTGTTGATCAGTTCGACTTCGTACATGTTAGGCGCGTTGAGAAACGGCCTACTGGCCATGGAACTGTTGGCGGAGCACACGGCCACATCCTTTAGAGTTTGAATATATTCCGCGTTCAGTCCGTGTAGCGTAGGCACGTATAGGTCTCCGTCGCGAACAAAGTGGAATAACCCCCCGGGCAAGTCATTGTTTGCTGAATTGTATTTGTAACTGCCGAAAGGAACATCCTTGGAGGGGTTTTTCCGCTCAGTGAGACCGTGCGTGTAGATCCGTATAGGTCGATGTACTCGCGTGGACGACATGGCTTGCTAGCGCTTATTCGTGGACACTTCAATCTTTGAATAATAACCTCTTAGCCAGAGTGCGATCGCAGCTGTGCGGTCGCTGTGTAAGGCCGAGTCAATACGATTGCCACCGCAGTAAGTACTTCTAGTGCAGTCGTACTGGTGCGACACTTTGACGATCTGAGCAATTTGACCGCGAGCGTGTTCATGTCACAATCAGACAGAGGTCCAAACGACCGAGAGAACCAAGGGCACCAACGAGCAACTATGTACGTCTCCAAGTCATCTTGTGCCAACCGCTTAGGTGGTGTGTTGTTAGCCGCGAAGAGCCGGTCCGTGTGAACCGTGTTATCGGCGCCAGTGTTTCCCTGCGAGCCGGTCGAACATGTCAGTAGTATCATTTCTTCCAACGTCAGTCTGTACCAACAATCTTCATCCATCTCGGCCTTGTAAAAAAACAAAAAAACAAAACCCACACAAGCACCCTTTCAGCACGAGTAGTTCATCTCCACTCTCTTACGATACATCACCAGGTTGTCGTTGTAAAAATCAACACGTCCCACCTTGTTAGCAAAGTTACAGTTTGTCATCCGTAGGTTTTCTCGGTTCACCACCCTGGTCAACACCACATACACCGAGGGTTTAATAGGCGAGCTCGCAAAGTACTTAGGGGGGTGGTACAGCACCTGACCGTGAACTGTACAGCCTTGACAGTCGTATGTGTTCATGGCCAACAAACACGCCAGCGGGTGGGTGGCCAACACCCAGTTGTGACAGCGCCACTCGGAGGGACTCACTCTGTAGACCGTGCCGCTCTGTGTTCCCCTCACGTGAAACACGTTGAATCCCTCACTCGTTTTTAATTTAATGTCGACTATCACGCCCTCGGTGTCGCTGGCTTTTGCCTCGTTCGCCTGCCGCGGAGACTCTTTGGAAGGCAGAAGAGAGCTGGGCCTTCGGCCGCTTGCTATTTGTATCCCGTTCGAATCCATGTGCCATATCAGCCTCACTCTACAGCCGATCCAGAGTCGATCCACGGTGAGATAATCCCTCTCCATGGGCCGAACACCCGGGCGGTACGGCGGTAGCGAGAACAGTTTCGGCAGTGCCTGAGCGGCCTGTTTCAGAACGTCGTACCAGGCGCTTGGGCCTTCGCGCGAGGCGCCGCAACGTGTAACCTTGAGAAACCTGTCTCCGGTACGTACGTCTTTCGTGTAATGCTTGATGTACGCCGCCGTGTACTCCCTCTGCTGTTTATCCTGATGAAATACACGCAGCCTGTCCAGATGGTACGTGGGGTCCATCGTGTCTCGTTCGCTGACAGTCGCTTGGCTAGCGAATATCCGTTTGGATTGCTCTGTCACAGTGTTGAATTGAAGATATGTCACAGCCTCGGCGTACTCGGGGTCTTGGAACTGCCTCCTGTTGACAAACAGTGGCGTGCGGTGCGCCAACAACGTCTCGAATCGGCCGTCTTCCCATATCCGTGTAGAAGAACCCACCGGCTGTAGCTGCGAAACGCTACCCGAGAAAATAACCAACGGTCCCTTTCCCGGTCCGTAAAACAACTCCATGCAACGTAACGTACGTTCCAACAGGTCCGCGGTCATCAGGCCGTATTCGTCCACCACGATAACATTGACACCAAGAAACGGAGGGGCGTCTTGCATGGGAGCCTGCTCAGAAGGCTTGGTCGACACCCTTAGTTTTTGAAACAAAGCACTGCAGGTCGCACACGATTCGGGGCTCGCTGTGACGCACGAGTGTCGTTCGTTCAGGTGTTTGTCTTCCATTAGCTTAGAGTGGTACACTTTCCTAAACTTTGCTAGTGCGACACAGTGCAGTTCCCGGTACGTCTCGGTGAACCGCTCCAGCGACAGGTCGTTATCCAGTAGTCCTTTTCGAAATCCCATGAGCTTGTGTAACGTATACACGTCCTTGATAGAACACATTTCCCCTAGGGTTCCCGCGGCCTTGTTCGTCAGGGCGCTAACGGCCACACTCACGTTCATCTTGTTCAGCTGCGCGATCAGCAGCGAAATTGCATACGATTTGCCACACCCGGCGTCACCGCTGAGCAACGCCACTGTCAGCGCGCGTCCTCGACACATGTGCAAGCGTGTCATAGCCCTGACCCATTGTTCTTGGCAATATCTAGAAAGCGCTAACATGGCCGCGCGTCTGTTACTATCCACATCGCTTTGCTCCGATTCCACTCGTTGTCTTTTCCGAGACGGCTCGCCTGCAGCGTTGCCCGCGGGTCGATTGTCAGCCATGCTATTTGTTGCTATTACGGCCACGGCGAATCGAACACCACCCGTTTGTGTACTCGGGCCGCACTTTCCTGTTGAGACTTATATGCGAGAGCTTGTTGGCTGGTAAATGCAGGGACCCGCCCTGCTTTGCCTTGGTCGTTCACCCGGCTCTTGCGTCTGAGAAAATCCGACAGCGAGTCACCTACTCTGAAGGGGTCGTCTGCGTGTTTTACACCATCCGCAGCGAGGTTGTTCACGTGAGAAGGGGCCTCTATGCCTTCGATGACCGATCGCAAGGCCCTACTACGGACGACCTGCGAGGATGACGACTGCGCTTCGAGATCGTGGCCCAATCCTGCAGTCAGAGACATGTACAACACACCTTGCTCCTTTCGAACCTTGTAAGCCCTGTCTCGCACGCGCTCGAATCGCTCAAAGGCCTTAGACACAGTGTCGCGGAACAAGACGACGTACGCCGTGTACATGGACTTGCCTGTGCACAGAGCCGCGGTTGTCACGCCGCCTTTACCTGTGCTGCTCAACACAGTCTGAAGCCCGGCTAACACTTCGACGAGCGGGGCGTGTGCCCAGTACTCAAACAGCAGCCAGGCGAATTCGTCCGCGTCTATCCTGTCCGCGGAGATGTAGTCGTTTCCGTGAGTGCGGGTTCCGGAGCGAAAACCAAAGTGTTTCGCGTACCACTGCGGGTCCGTGTGCGAGAGCATAATGTTTATATTTTCCAGCAGCACGGTGAACCCGGTGGCCAGTCTACTACCCATTCTTATCTCGTACAGTT
>NW_024583206.1:0-3738 GCF_018398535.1 Haplochromis burtoni | reverse complement strand
CAAATGATAGACTCGCAACTCTGGTCCGTGTGACAGGAGAGTAAAGCCACCAAGGCATTCATGTGATGATAATGTGTTAACTTCAAGTCCATTGGCCTCTTGACAACGGTTCCTTTTACTCCCATCATCTCTCCATTTTTAGTTTTTACACTCGACACACGAGCGTGCCGTTCGAGTGAGTCCCTTTCGTGCGCCGTAAAAGCCCTGTCTTTCAAATGCACCCCGTCGTACCAATCCATGTCAAGTCCGTATATGCACGGAGTCTGTAGAGAGGGCTCTTTTGCAACTATGTGCGCGTTGTAATGTACGAAACCCCTCCCTGGGACTCGAGAATCACAAACGTAGTTGTCGCTTGTATCCTTTTTGCCTAACTCTCATCACCACTGATAATCATCATGACAATCAATGTGTGACACAGACTCCCCAGCACTGTTAATTTTTAGACTTCTGCCATTTTCTGGGTAAGACACGCGCTTTGCACCGAGATACGCTCAGTGCACGTGTGTATCTAATACGCGGTGTTTTCCCCATGTTATGTCCACCATCTAAGGTGCTCTGTCCTGGGTTGCTGCATGTATCCTCTCTTGAAGAAACATTGTTTCCACGTGCTCTATCGCTCGCCACTGTGTGATGCATGTCTGCTGGTAGTTAAAAGATAAAGTGTAACAGACACCTGCTGCCTTTGTAAAGCATTTCGAGTGTTGTACGTTGGAATTGATGATTGTGAAATAAACAGAAATTACACACACACACACACAAGTCGATAGTCTCGGTTTATTCCCAATTTTATTAGCACACAGATACATACCACCCCCCCCCATGTACATAAACACACAAGTTTCATACGTAGCACAACGCAGCCACCCCAAAACTTACGCCGTTTCGGCAAAAGTCATAAGACTGTTCTCGTCTACACGGAAACCATAAGCTTCGCTTCCTTTTGGATGCGTCAAGCTCCACAGGTCGTACACATATTTCATGGTTCTGAACGTCAGCGACGATCGCGTCGGAGTCCAACTGGCTTGCGTTTTGTCAGGGATCTTAGCCATGAAAGCCAATGTCTTATAAAGAACGTGGTACTGTTCCAAAGATGCGGCGCGATCTTCGTTATCCCACGCAGCCTTTAGATCGTCACACCAGCTCGCGAACCGATCGTTCGCACCAACCTTCAGAAGCCCCTTGGGTCCGAGTCCCCGGAACGTGCGGGTGTAATCCGTACCGAACAGGATAAGAAGGACGAGGAGTTTATGTTTTAGCCGCCGGTACTTCGCGACGTCTTGCTTGACGCGAACGTAGAGATGAGAGCCCATTTTGGTCAGTCGCAGGTACCTGCCGTGACTGAAGCGAGGCACCTTGCCTTCCATGTACAGCTTGCTAAGTTTGTTCATGCGTTCGAGTAGTCGCTTTGAGCTCGCGACACGCGCTTCGTCCTCCGCAGTGAGCTCTCCCCCACATCGTTTGTTATTCACAGCAGAGTCCTCAGAGGCCACGGCGTCGTGACATGTGGGTAACAACTCAAAAGTGTCAACGAATGCCGTGCAAGGCCTCTAGTTGCGTGAGGATAAGTTGGGAAACTGGACCGACCTGGGGTTTGGTTTTTTTCCCGTTGAATACATCTTTGCAATCTGCGTCCACCGCCACTCCGATGTGCGTCGACATACATGTTTTATCCCACACCCGTCTACACGCCGCTACGCTAGGGACTTTGCTATACGTAAATATCCGCAGCACACCAGCCTGAAACTCTGAAGCCTTGCACTCGGAGACGTTCAGTTGTTTAATGTAGTCGACGACCCAGTCCAACTTACTTTCGGGGTTGCTGTGTCGGTCTTGCAGCGCTCGTGTGAACACGGCCATGTTTATCAGGTTATGGTTTCCTCGCCTTCTCTGCTGAGCCATAGAGTCCAGCGTTCTCGTTATGCCTTGCACTTTGTACCACCGATGGTCATTCGTCGACTTCGCGTGCAGGCAGCCTGACACGGTCTTGAATTCGATCGTCGCGTTTCCTAACATCGTCGCGCAGAGCAAAACTAACAGCGGCCAGTTCGGCAAAGCGTTGCGTATCGGCCGACATGGTGTACTAATAGTCAGTAGATACAAAAAAACCCCGCACGTTCGCCAGACATGTTACACGCAACGACGATGAACCGCAAGAGAATGCCCGCGTTAAAGTCGCTCGTGTCGAACGGCAAAGACATGTTCGCGGCAAAATTCGCGCCCGTGTCGGGCGCCGCAGCCTCGTCCATGGCGAGATTCACAGGCCGCCTCGGAAGCTCGATTGCTGTCATAACATCTCTCATCGTGGGGTTCCTGACGCTACCAAATAACATCATGTATTTCCTCGACCATAAGCATTCGTCCAAGCTGACGTACGACTACGACGACAGTGACCAAGAGCACAGATACGCTTACATTCACGCTGGGATTGCTCTGGTCGTCCTAGGGTGCCTTGCCATGGTGGTGAGCATAGTGCTAAGTTACTTCGCCGCAATCAGCAAACGGAAGGTCGCCGCTTCGGCCGCCACTTCTACCAACCCTGTCACACGGAGCACCGTGACTGTGTACGCGTGCTTGGCGATGATGAACGTGGAACTGTTTATGGCCGTGATCGCCGGGTGCATGGAGTTGCTATATCGTCCCCTCACCAGTAACGAGCATAGGTCGCATAACGTCGAATGTGCTATTGCGGTGTTCAACATGATTATATACGTGATGTACGTGGTCACCATGATACTTACGGCGTCCGTACTGCGAGGGAAACACGAAAAAGAACACAGTGACTCTGGTCCCTCGGATATGACGGACGTTGTGACCAACATGGCAGTGCAGCGGGAATATGTCACCAGAAATTCAAACCTGTACAATTCACCAACTGGTTATATGATGTAGTGCTATTCTGTTGTTGTTGTTGTTGTTGTTGTTGTTGTAGTGTGCAAAAAAAACCAGCAATAAAGATTCACGCCTGTGTAGGGTACCAAAGTCTCTTTTTATTGTTGTTGGTTTACATGTGGAGCGGTCGTACAGACAACACATTTGAAATCCGGCGGTGACACGGGAGACGTACGCACCATCGGAAGGCTACCCTTTGTGATTGTCGTCGTGTGCTGTCAACTGATCAATGCCACGGACGATCCCACTGTCGAACCGGGAAAAAAAAGACACCCCCCCGGCTGTCGTGTTTCGCATCGACCACATATACCCAGCTAAGACCTAGCCATCCCCACGTGTGTCGGTCTTTTGTAAGAAACGAACGCTGTAACTGCGAGGTCTCTCACTTATAGTTGTCCAATGTGTGTGATTTTATATACAAGCACAGCACGGTAAACGCAGTAGCGGGGTGTGCGTGTTTCACCACAACGGCGTAAGTCAGTGTTTGTGGTGTTAGAAGAGCGGACGGACTAGACTGAAATGAGAGTCCCACACATATCAACAACAACATGTAACATTTCAGGTAGTTTTATTATAACAAGCAGTGTAAAAAAAAGCCGATACAATACAATACAGTGAACACTTTGCCTCCGTTCTACTGTTCGGGGTACCAGAGCCTAAGAGTTGCGGCCTTTCGCCTCGCATCCGTGTCGTTGGTCTTGCACCACAGAAGACAGTCGCTGCCGTTGGGTTCCGTCCGAAAGACCTCTCCCAGACGCGGCATCGCGGCCATCCGCTCGTCGACCAGCCGTCCAAAGGCACCGCGTTCATCCTCTTTGTCCACGTACACGTACCAAGTGAAACGCATAA
>NW_024583205.1:136045-142363 GCF_018398535.1 Haplochromis burtoni | reverse complement strand
ATTTATTCATTCCACATAAAATGTAATAAATAAATCATATAATACAAAAAACAGCTATTCACATTTCAACTTTTAACTATTTAAATTTTCAGCTTTTTCCTTTTAAAAAAAAAAAAAAAAATGAAAACAAAAATAACATGCATATTCTATGTTATATGGACCTGCATGAATAAACTTTCTGAATCCTTTATCATCTGCAACTGAGTTGCAGTTGCAGTAGTTGTTGTCCCTGGTTTCTCCCCCCTCATCCCAGCATAAAGCACAAGGCTTGCATGCGGAGTGAAGCGGAAAAAAAGTGCGAGAGAATGTCATTCAGACACTTCTCCTGTCTGAACGACATTCCGATATCATAGTTGTATATCCTGCTGGTGTGAATCAGTGAATTGATGTCTCTTTCACTCTTGACATACAGCTTGATGTCATCCCTGTAGAGGAGGTGGCTGACATCAAGCTGTATTCCGTAGCCGGTATCCGTAGGGTGTCTTGTTAATGATCTCACTGAGGAGGTTCAGGCCTATGCAGAAAAGCAGTGGGTACAGCGCATCTCTTGGTAGATCCTGCACTTGATGGCTATGGGCTTGAAGTTGGCCTCTAGTGGTGCATGCCACATCCTTGAGTTGCCTGATGAAGGTTCTTGGTCCTGTTGATCTTGTACAATTCTAAGCATTCCAGTATCCAGCTGTGGGGTACTGAGGCATTGGCCTTTTTGTACTCAATCAGGAAAGTGCGCATGTTGGTCAGGCTAGTCTTGCAGTCTCAGGCAACTGCTCGATCTACCAGTAGCGGGTGTTTTGTGCCTCTGGTAATCTTGCCAATCCCTTTCTGTGCCCCGCTCATGTATTGATCCATGTACCTGCTCATCTTAGCCTTTATGATACCTGACAGGAGCTTTCATGTGGTACTTAGACAAGTTATTGGCTGGTAGTAGCATGGGACCAATCCCTTTCTGTCCGGCCTTCAGTTAGCCATTCTGGGTGTCTCTCATCAACTAGCAGCTGGTTCATTTGTGCTGCCAGACGCTCATGGAGCGCAGTCAGCTTCTTCAGCCTGTAGGGGCCATGCCGGGCCCTGGTGCTCTTCCGATATGATGGTGCCTGTGTTTAGCTTTGCAGCTGCCGGCCATGGTTTCTCTGTGCTTTGATCTGTGGTTGTTGATCAATGGTCATGAGAATTTGCATAATTATGATGAAGGAACTGACCTCCCAGCCCATTGTTACTTCAGTGGGCTGGTTTCAGTCATTATGCAAATGTACTGTTTATAAGATTGGGGAAACCTGCAGCCAGCTGAGACTGAAGAAGTCCAGATGAATTGAATCAACTTTTGGAGGTTTCTCTGTGCTGTTTCCCTCAGCCTTTTTACTTTCGCTTTTTGTCACTCATGCGTTGGCTGCCTTAGTCTACGATTGCCTGACGCTGTTATCCATCCGATCCTCTATGTTTGGTCAAGATACCTCATCCTCCTGCGGTATTTTCCATCCTCACTGCCGACACCAACACACCGGTGTCTGGATCTTCATCAGGCATCATCAGTGGTGCCTGTGGGCTAGTTAAAAACACAGAAAATCTTTGCAAAATTGTGAAGGAAAAAGAGCAGGTGTCCTCGTTGAGCATGGCGCTTTTAAACGTCTGATCAATGACTAATAAAACATTCTTGGTGAACGATTTTATTCTTTCCAAAAAACTGGATTTCTTATTTTTTACTTGGCAGCGCAATTGTGACTATTCATCCCTCATCAAATATTGCCTGGGTGGTTAGTCCTTCATCAGCCATCCTCCGAGGTCTGGTTGAGGAGGTCGCGCTGCGGTGTTGGAAGCCCGTTTTACTGTCATGCATCAATGGTCGGACACTTTTCATCATTTGAAATACAGGTGGTTAGAATTGGAAATAAAGATACATTTTACTGTGCTATAGTGAATTGTCCACCTGGCCTAAATAGCAGGTTTTTAAAGGAGTTTGGTGAATTTTTATCCTCCTCCTTCAAGCTGTCCATACTGCTTATAGTCGCGGATTTTAATAGGTTTCCTTAGCGTCATGGAGTCTTTCCATTTTACACATTTTATTTCTTTTTATCTTCTGGAAGAGAGAGACCCCTGCACAGCCCAAACGCAGGATCTCTAATATTAGAATCTAAGAACGTCTCACATATAGGTGTTATTTTGGTACTTTACACATCACAGTTTCAATACAACCATTGCTTATATGGCAAAGTTCCTCTTTTCTGTCTGGCTTCCTGTATTTATTAATATACTGTACAGCTCTACACTTCCCGTTTTCAGTCTGGCTGAGCACTTAGTTTATGAATCAAAAGTGGCCTTGCTCTACAAACCTTCATTATTAAAGTACATAAAACAATATAATAGGAAAATAAGGATACTAAGGATATATTAATTACATGACAGTTCTCCCCCTTTTCGTTTTTTGTAAGAAACACGACATAATTCCTAATTTATCCCATTAAGTTTACTTCAATTCAATCCAATTCAATTTTATTTATATAGCACCAAATCACAACAAAAGTCGCCTCAAGGCGCTTCATAGGTACAGAGAAAAACCCAACAATCATATGACCCCCATGAGCAAGCACTTTGGCGACAATGGGAAGGAAAAACTCCCTTTTAACAGGAAGAAACATCCGGCAGAACCAGGCTCAGGGAGGGGCGGCCGTCTGCTGCGACCGGTTGGGGTGAGATAAGGAAAACATGATGAAAGACATGCTGTGGAAGAGAGACAGAGATTGATAACAGATTAAATGCCATGTTAAGGCTGTCATTTTTATCATCTACATGGATGTTAAAATCACCCACAATAATTATTTTATCTGAGCTAAGCACTAAATCAGATAAAAAGTCTGTGTAATCAGACAGAAACTCTGTGTAAGGCCCAGGTGGACGATATATGATAACAAGTAAGACTGATTTTTGAGTTTCACAGCTGGGGTGAACAAGGCTAAGCATCAGGCTTTCAAATGAATTAAAAGTCTGTCTTGGTCTTTGGTTAATTAATAGGCTGGTGTGAAAAATTGCTGCCACACCGCCCCCTCGGCCTGTGCTTCGAGGTTTCTGGTAGTTAGAATGACTCGACGGTGTTGATTCATTTAAACTAACATAATCATCCGGCTACAACCAGGTTTCTGTAAGGCAGAGTAAATCGATTTGTTGATCAACTATTAAGTCATGTACTAACAGAGACTTTGAGGAGAGAGACCTAATATTTAATAATCCACATTTCACTGTTTTACTTTTTGGTTCAGATGTGGATACTGTATTGTTCTTTCAATCCCAGTTTAAAACCTGACTTCCCTCAGTGCTCACTGTAAACTCCAAACAGATACAATTAGCTTTTCTGGTAAAAGGTCCTAGATTATTTTGTCAATCTTCGGAAACCCCCTCTATAGAGTTAACCCGTTTCATCTTTAAACTTAGTCCTGGTTAGTCCAGAGAGAGAGAGAGAGAGGGAGAGAGAGGGAGAGGAGAGGAGAGAGAGAGGGAGAGACGTGAGTTTGACAGACGTGCAAGCGTGGACGATAAAGTCATGTAAAAGCACAGCCGCAGAACCCGACGATGACAATAGCAGAAAGCTAGTGTTGTCGTTGTTCCCGCTCCTCTTCCTCCTCTCACGCCACAGCCACACAAACACACACCACATACCTCTGAACGGCACCAGTCTCTCGTCGACGGTGACCTCCGGTCCCGGGCGGTACATGGCGGGCAACCTCGCGCACCACTCGTCCCACACGGCTCTGATGGGGGCCAGTTTGTCGTAGCTATCGCTGACGCCGCCGCCTTCGCCTCGCCTTGCTCGTCTGGTCTTTCTGTCGTTGAAGCGCAGTGCGCTCGAGTAGGCTCGAAAGGTCTTGAGCGGCATCGTGGCTCTGAACACGGACCTGCCGCTCTCGGCATCCCACAGGCTCTCGCAGGCCTCTCCCCGGGACCTGTACACGCCGGTGAGCACGAGCAGCCCCATGTAGGCTCGGAACTCGACGCGGCCCATGGGCTTCCATCCGTCGATGGCGGGCCTGCGCCTGTCCGCTTCCAGGTTGGTCATGGCGATCACCGAGTCCTCTATCTCCGGCGGGAAGTAGGCCATGAACGAGGAGGCCTCGTCTCGCGCCGCCACCACGGCCTCTTCGGTAGGTCGTCGTTGTTGTCTTCTTCTTCTTCTTCCTCCTCCTCTTCGTCATCATCGTCTTCCTCCTCTTCGTCGTCGTTGTCTTCTTCCTCTTCGTCGTCGTTGTCGTCTTCTTCTTCTTCTTCTTCTTCTTCGTAGTCTTTGTCTTCATAGTCTTCGTCTTCTTCTTCTTCATCGTCATCATCATCATAATCGTCGGCTACATCTGCATCGCGAGTTTCACCGACATCGCAATGCCCACGATCGCGCCCAAGATCATCAACGCCACCTGAAGCACGGCCGGCGTCCTCCCGCCAAAGCTCCGAAACCCCCCGCCCGCAGTCGACGTCTTCTTTGTCTGCTGCTTCTTCTTCTTCTTCTTCTGTGTCTTCATCTCCTTCTCCTGTGTCTTTGTCTCCTTCTCTGCCTTTCGGCTCGCCTTGCGAGCCATCAGCCTGGCATAATTGCAGCCGAATTTCTTGGACGTGCTCGCGTAGTCTGCGCGCACCGCCCGGTAACCCATGTTCCGCTACCTCGTCGTCTTCGCCCTCCTGCTCCTCCGAGCAGTGCTCCTCCTCTGCGAGCGTTCGGGCTGTCGAGTCGTTATCCTCCTCGGCCTCTTCCTCTTCTTCCTCCTCCTCCTTCTCCTCCGAGTTCTCCTCGTGTTGCTGCTGCTGCCGCTGCTGCTGCTGCTCTTGGTCTTCCTTGACCGCTAGCCCTCGATAGCGAAACGTGGCCGGATGCAACAACGGAGCGACCGGCCACCCCGCGTACGCCAAACGCGCTGGTGATGGTGATGGTGATTGCGACGGCGATGGTGAGCGGGAGGAGGAGGACAACAATGACACCACTGGTGATTGCGATCCACCTGTACCGACCTTAGTGCTCTTTGGCTCCCACGGTCTAGTGCATGACATTGTCTTCTTCGTCTTCTTCTTTCTCGTTGGCACCTTGTTGCCATTGTTGTTGTACAGCACGCGCCCGGACACCGCTTCTGTAACCTGTAACCCCGACACGCTTAGAACCCGCCATCCACGCTCTTATCATCTCGCCGCGCGACGCGCTGTGCTTTCGCCGGGGTGTTTCACGACCACCTTTTACACGACTTTATCATCCACGCTTGCATGTGTGTTCTCTGTCAAACTCACGTCTCTCTCTCTCCCTCCCTCTCTCTCTCTCTCTCTCTCTCTCTCTCTCTCTCTCTCCCATCCCATCCCCTCGGGGGATCTCGCGACCCCAACCTCCTCCCTCCCTCCGCGGGGGTCCCGCATCCCCCGACCCCGCCGCTCTCCCCTGGCGGGTGCATCAGGGTTAGGCAACACATTTTCTAGAACTGTGGTTCTCTGTGCTCTGTGCTTCTTTTCTGGGTCCCCCTTTCTCTGATTGGTTCCTTTCAGTCTGGGGCTTCCAGGATTCTCACCACCCCTGTGGTCGCTGTGGAATCTTCTCCTGTAAAGGATAGAAAACAAAACGCCTCCCTCTGCTACACCTCACTAATCTACTGTTTTCATCTATTGTTCCCTTAATTATTCAAAGTTGGTTCAAAATATCATGTTCTAGGCTCTATCCTTTATATTAACTTTACTTAATCTTAATTTACTTAATTTCAATGCTCTTTATGTGTGTGTGAGCAACACTTTTAATTTTATTAAACACACCCAGGGTAAGATATACACCATCACCATATCAGCATAAATCTCCGCTAGAAAGCACACTCCAAAATTTTGTCTATCAGGATTTATGCCTCTTTTTGCTTCAAGCAAATACATAACATGCAAAAGTTACAGCTGATAACAATTAGACACATTTCCGTTATCTGCAACATTTTTGTTTCAACCGTCTCGCCCCCCACACGTTTCCTGTTGACTTATTCATGGCATACTTATCTTTAACGCCTTCTACATCACTAGTTACTAAGCAAAGATAAAGCAAGATGTGTTCCACCTTTACCCTAGAAAATAAATATATGTGATGTTTGTGTATGTAAGCATGTTATGCATTCATTCACTACACTCCACGCCATCCCTGCAAGTTAAAAGCTGTGCAGTTAACACCTTCCATACATGGCAAAAGTTCAAGCCTAGATGGTCCCTCAGGGCTTGTCCTTTCTTGACTGGTCTTCTGTCATCTGTTACCAAGCAAACTGAAATTCAGTTAGAAATGAATTTCAGGCCTTTGGCCTAGCCGGTTTCTGGATTATATGTGTATGC
>NW_024583205.1:135050-136025 GCF_018398535.1 Haplochromis burtoni | reverse complement strand
CACCTGCTCCATTGTACACCCTCCAACTCAAAGCAGTGTAGCGGCTCAGCTTTGTCCTGTGCAGTCCCCACTGTCTTTTTCATTGTCATTCCACTCCAAACGTGGCAAATATCAACTCAGACAGTCTCCTCAAAGGTCCTACACACAGTGAAGTTGCAGCTTGCTGGAAATATGGTGCCATCCATCCAGGCAGTCAGGATGATGGGTTTTCTCTTCTTCTCTGATGCTGTTTGCACACACTGCTGCTGGGGCCTTTCTGCTCAGGACCCTGCTGCTGTCTCTTGGACCTCTCTGAAGACAAGGGATGCTGTTGCTCTTTGGAACTGCATCCCTTGTCTTCAGAGAGGACTTGCTTGATAGGATGAGGGACACATGGCGCTGTAAACAATTCAGCCAGAAACTTGGCCTGAACGTTTCCAATGATGTTAACCTATAATTTTCTTCTGACCGCTGCATGTGGAAAATTGATCCAGGTCTGCTCTTCACTTGCAAGTGACAGACTGAGAGATTTTCATCATTTTCCTCATCATCTCCTCTCTCTGGTTTTTGAATTCTCCTTTCTTAAGAACAGAAAGTGAGATTGGAGTTGTTCCAGTCTGAGAAACACAAAATCCTTTTCCTATTATTATTTGTCATCAACAATGTACATGTTGTTTCTTTTTTGTGTCCAGCCTAGGGCAGCTGGTGATCTGCAGTTCCACCCTTTCCCAAGTTGGAGACATTTTCCTTTTCACACACTTTCCTCTGCTGAGTGTCAAACCTTAATTTACATTCTACATCTCTCCATTTCATTTAATATGTTTGTGTGAGTCATTTACTACACTACAATCTAGTCATTCTAGCAGTAGCGGTTTTTGATACGGGCGACACGGGCGGTTGCCCGGGGTGGCATCGTGGCGGGGGGCGGCATCACGGGCATCGGCAAAAAAAAAAATCCATTGGGTATCCTTGTTGGTCTTCAGACAACAATTCTGA
>NW_024583205.1:132384-134735 GCF_018398535.1 Haplochromis burtoni | reverse complement strand
CCGCTTACATACAGTCCAGTATATAGAGAGACGAGACGACGAGGCTCCAGTTACAGCAGTGCAAGTAAACAAACAATAAATATAAGAAGAGTAAGAAAATAAATATACACTTTAGGACTCGGGGTAAAGGGATCAATAACAATTTAAAATTTACAGTTTGATGATTTAAAGTCTCACACACAACCCGTCGAAAGGGGAGGGAGCTGCTTCCAAATAGAGCACATTTCATTTATAATTGTAAATCCAAGCCCATTATGTATTCATGATTTGAATCCTGGGTTGTGTGAAATCTCAGAAATGCACCCTAGACAAAGTGAATCTGTGAACTAAGGTGTAGGTGTGTTAGATCATGTTGTGGTGATCCTTGGGTTGAGGGATGGGTGTTCATACTGGAGTGCAAAATTAAAACCAACCAGTGGAAGATGGACAAGAAAAGTTGAAAGCCATCAGGTGCTCAGTTTAGAAAAAATAGAAAAGAAGAGGAGGAGAAACGAGCAAAAGATACAGGTAAGCAGATGTGTGATTGGATAATGGCAGGTCATCCTGAAACAATCAGAATCAGAATACTTTATTAATCCCTAAGGAAATAATGTAAAAATTGGTAAAAATGGTAAAAATAGTAACAGTAACAAACTAAACTCCAAACAATACATTATGGTACAGATTTTAATATTAATTAGTCATTGCCAGAGGGAGTGTTCGCCCGGGGCACCAAACAGGCTAGGACCGCCAGTGAATTCTAGGCATGGTTTTCATCCCAGCTATGTTTCATTATTAAAACCAATTTATAGTTTTTGTTCTTGCTATTATCAGTTTGAACACATTATAGCTAAGCTGTAGTTTATTTTACGTTATTTCTCTTGCACTTGTGTTTATTCATTGTGGTCCATTCCCAACCCTTTTTAACTTCTAGTCTTCCTTTTATTAAGCTAATAAAACAATCAGGTTTCTTTGATGATGAGATGAGATGATGAGATAGCCTTTATTTGTCAGTTGCAACCGAGATGACAGACCTTGCCGACCGTACATACAATACACAAACATCACATTGGGGAGAAAGTTCAGGCTAGATAGCGAGGAAAAAAAACGTCGAAATGTGTAACACAGGAATGCACAGATATCAACACACCATAGCACAATAAACACAGACAAGGGAAAAACAGCACATGGGAAAGTGTTCCAGTGTGTACATCTGATCTGGGACCGCTGCAATCTTCGACTGCGCCTCCAGCTGACCCGATGTCCACATCAGAGGGGAGGTAAGCGTTGGAGGTGGTGTTGGATCCGGGGTAGGGAGGGTGATGCGTCAGTGAGTGCTTATCAGTATCAGTATATGTATATGTGTGCATGTCCATATTTCAGCTGAGACAGTGTCCTTTGCCCTGCCAGGCTAAGTGAACAGTCTTCCAGCCAACCCAGGTGGCCTTGCATGGAATTGGAAGGAACAGACTCAACACAGTCGTTATCAGGGTGTTGTTGTTCGGCTCCAGCCTTGAGCCCACAGCTGGCGCTGAAGGGCTAGCCAGATTATGATGGTGATTTTTCTTTCCCCAATCCCCAATTTTAAAACAATTCGTGCCACAGACTACGTGTCTGTTCCGCACTCACTCACATAAATGCACACACAAAATAGGCCTATTGTCTCAAAACAGCCTCACTCAGTGGAAAAGACTTTTCACACACGCACGGTTAGAGAGACGCTCTCTTTCAACTTCCTTGGAGTTGCTTTGTGTGCATTATTGGTCTTGAGTCCCGTCAACCAGCGCTAATCGAGGAGAGAAAAACAGATTGGTCCCAGGCTTTCTGCAGGTGCTCCTATGAGTCCTGGCTGACAAATTTCGGTGCGTCGTTTCTCCTCATCGGTGAACGTTGATACCAGGGCTCCGGCTTCCAAGAACCAATTAATGTTAGGTCTGTCTAGGCGCATACCTATTGCTGGAACAGCCGAGACAATTCTACTGCAGCTAGCAAAGCATGCTAATACACTGTAAGCACTGCAATAGTTACACCCTTTTTACACATGGTCTCTTCTACTCTGTAATATTCTTGTCAATTTTCTTGATATTTATTTATAATTATCTCTGTTAATCCTTGATATTTATAATTGAGTGACCTGTATATATTAGTGCTATTTCTCTGTAACATAATGTTACGGCCTGGGGGTTCAGCTGGTCGCTGATCGGCTGTCTCTCCCTCTTTCTCTCTTCTCCTCTCTCTCGCCAGGGTTGAACTCATTATGGGTTCACGCCCTTGGCCCACGCCCTCGGAGGAAGAAACACCTGTGCCTCATCAGTAGGGTTGCCAACTCCCTGAAAAATAAATAAGGGACACCTCGTGGCCAGGGCCGGGCA
>NW_024583205.1:129523-130981 GCF_018398535.1 Haplochromis burtoni | reverse complement strand
ACCCAGTTGTCTTCACCCTTCCCAGTGTGGTGAATTTTCTAGCTCTTTTTTTGTGTGTGAAATTATTTTTTTAACCATTTGACTTGAAGTTGATTTAAGTAGATGCATATTCTTTGTGATATGAACACATGTGAAACAAATGATCATTTAGCCATTTATTTTTAGCTCAAAATGACAACATTAACACAGTAAAACAGGTCTCTTTCTTAAACAGAAGCCTGTCATGCTTAACTTTTGAGAATATAAGTAAATCTTTCTTTAAAAGAACTCTGTCCTGCTTAATTAAAATAATATCTCTCTCCCGTTGTGAGAATCGCGTCAGTGAAAGTCGAGCGCCCCAGCAAGTATTTTCCCATGCAGTGTGTGTTTAGCATTTAACAAGCGTCTCTTTGTGTACAGATTCCCTGGACTGTTTTCCTGGTGTGCGAGTGGATTCGTGTCTGGATTGTGTGGAGTGAGACGAGCGTGTTCCCCTGGATTTTCCCCGGAGCCCTGCCCCCCTCACCTTTTGTACATAGCACTGCCTCGCACCTTTGTAAATAGCACTGCCCCGTATCTGTGTATATACACTCTTTGGACATTGTTCTGTAATAAATTCCCTTGTGTGCATCATCCCCGGAGTCCAGCGCGTGAGTCCCCCTTGTACGTCGTGACAATAACGATCCAGCCACACCATGGACTCAGCGGACTCAGCCCCCACCCAGCAGCCGGTCATCTCCACGGAAGCTATCTTGGACCGCCACGAACAAATGTTATTGCACATTAATCAGCAGCTGACAGCACTAACTCAAGTCATCGCTCAACGGATACCGCTGGTAAGCCCGCCCACTACATCTCTGCCTGTTGTTCCACGGTTACCGGCTCATGAGCCCTCTGCGCCCGGGACCTCCGCTCCTCCACCGCCGGTCCATGCGGAGCCTCCAGAGCGGTCGCTGCCCGTACCGGAACCATTCTCTGGTGAGTTCCGCAAGACTGCGGGTTTTTTAACAGAAGTGACATTACAGTTCAACCAGCTACGGAGGACTTATGAGACCGATGCAGCTAAGATCGCTTTTTTCGTTCAGTTGCTACGTGGTCAAACATTAAATGGGGCGCAGGCTGTATTAAGAACGGATCCTGAAATAACCTATGCTGATTTTCTCGCTAAGTTTAAGAATGTCTTTGAGAGAGGCACCGGGGCCGAAGCGGCGGCTCACCGACTGCTTAATTTGAAGCAGGGAAGACGGAGCATGGCCGACTACTCAATAGAGTTTTGGACTCTGGCAGAGGAGTCCGGGTGGGGGCAGTCGGCACTAATAAGTACTCTATTGAATAACCTGTGTGACGAGCTAAAAAGGGAGCTAGTTATGAGGGAATTACCTGTTACTCTTTCTGATGTTATGACCCTGTGTGTGAAGGTGGATTACAACATACGAGCGCGGCGTGGCACTAGAGACTACAACTCCCAGAAGCCTCTAG
>NW_024583205.1:127415-129209 GCF_018398535.1 Haplochromis burtoni | reverse complement strand
CCCGCCAATAGAGGGGAGAGTACGGGTGGGCGAGGTTTCCTGTTCACAATCCCCCCCTCGCTTGATGCTTGCGGCTAAGCTAATGGTTCGTTCGGTTTCTCATCCACTCCACGCACTAATCGATTCAGGCGCAGAGCAGAATTTCATTGACGAATCCCTTGCTCGGGAATTAATATTAAACACTGAACCGCTGCCTCACTCACTCCAAGTTACCGCCCTCAGTGGGCAGCGTCTCCCGGATATCACCCATATTATGGAGCCAATATCATTAACCCTCTCTGGTAATCATTCCGAGACGTTGCAGTTGTTTGTGTTTAAGGCTCCTCTTACACCACTGGTCTTAGGGTTCCCCTGGTTACTTCTACACAACCCGGTCCTGGATTGGCGGAGGGAAAGCATTCTGGGGTGGGGAGAGGAATGTCACATGTCTTGTCTAAAAGCCGCAACTCCACCCGCGAACCCTCTGAGTAACCCCCCACCATCTGAGCCGCCCGATCTCTCGTCTGTACCCTCAGTCTATCACGATCTTGAGCAGGTTTTTTGTAAAGATAGAGCACGTTCTCTTCCCCCTCACCGGCCGTACGACTGCGGAATTGATCTCCTCCCAGGCGCCCCACTTCCTACCAGCCGCTTATACAGTCTCTCTCAGCCTGAACGGGACAGCATGGAGACGTACATTAACGAGTCACTCGCCGCAGGTCTGATCCGCCTGTCATGATCCCCTGTTGCGTTGGGGTTCTTTTTTGTTGCTAAGAGCCTACGGCTGTGTATTGATTATCGAGGTCTCAATAATATCACCATCAAGAATAAATACCCACTACCACTGCTAACATCGGCCTATGACCTGCTACAAGGGGCCGCAGTTTTTACTAAGTTGGATCTGCGTAGCGCGTACCATCTGGTTAGGATACGAGAGGGGGACGAATGGAAGACGGCTTTTAACACACACTTGGGCCATTTCGAATACCTCGTCATGCCGTTTGGTTTAACCAATGCCCCAGCCGTGTTCCAGGCCTTTGTCAACGACGTGCTTCGAGACTTCCTTAACCACTTTGTGTTCGTCTACCTTGACGACATCCTCATCTTTTCACGCTCCGTCTCTGAACATGAACGCCATGTCCGGCTGGTTTTGCAACGTCTTCTCGAGAACCGTCTCTTCGTGAAGGGCGAGAAGTGTGAATTTCACGTGACCACTGTTTCATTTTTGGGCTACATCATTGAACAGGGTAACCTCAGGCCCGACCCGGCTAAGGTGCAGGCGGTCGTTGATTGGCCCGTCCCAACAAACCGTAAGCAACTCCAAAGTTTGCTGGGCTTTGCTAATTTCTACAGACGCTTCATCCGTGACTACAGTAGGCTGGCTCTCCCACTAACTCGTCTCACATCTCCTAATGTTCCCTTCTGCTGGGAGGAGTCAGCACGAAAGGCTTTCAATCTCCTGAAGGATCTGTCAGGGGTTGACATTTGTTCAAACACAAATAAGAGAGAAAATGAGACACTGGCAGACCGACTCAGAGTTTTAAAGGAACGTGCACACGGGTGAATGCCTCTGAGAAGACAGACACCTCGAGTGCAGGCTGCTTGCTTTATTTATAAGGCAAAATGGGTTACATAGTACCGTATTTCCCGGACTACAAAGCGCACCTGAATATTAGCCGCACAAGCTAAAATCAGGGGAAAATCCTGTTTTGTACATACATTAGCCGCACCTGACTAAAAGCCGCAGGTGTTTCAATGTTGACTTATCATATGTAAGAGAATATGCACAAAGGGAATTGTCAGGAAAGAGATGGC
>NW_024583205.1:124954-126496 GCF_018398535.1 Haplochromis burtoni | reverse complement strand
CTTGTCAAACATCTTGAACACTTAAGTAAGGAATGCATTATGTTCTCTTTAACAATAAGCTTTACCGTGTGAAAATATATGAACACACACATACAATATAAGGCATACTTGGTTAGAATATAAGGCTTACTTGGTTAGGATATAAGGCTTACTTGATTATATTGTATTATAGAGATTTGGTTATATTGTATAATGTAGAAAAATCTCTTAACAGGATCGGTTCACCTCCGCACCCATCCTGGTTCAACCTGACCTCGGCCTGCAGTTTGTTGTGGAGGTGGATGCCTCGGACACTGGGGTGGGGGCCATTCTATCCCAAGAACTGAAGGGCAAGCTCCATCCCTGTGCCTTCTACTCTCGCCGTCTCTCGTCTGCTGAACAAAATTATGATGTTGGGGACAGGGAACTGTTAGCTATTAAGCTCGCCCTAGAAGAATGGCGTCACTGGCTGGAGGGCGCTGCCCAGCCATTTGTAGTTTGGACAGACCACAAGAACTTGGAATATATCCGGTCAGCCAAGCGGCTTAATGCTCGCCAGGCTAGGTGGGCCCTGTTTTTCACAAGGTTTCAGTTTACCATAACCTACAGGCCGGGTTCCCGCAACACCAAACCCAACGCTCTCTCTCGTCAGTTCGCTGCCTCCAAGGAGACTGCTCGAGACCTCCCCCCTCGTGTGTCATTGGGGTCCTGACGTGGGAGGTTGAATCAGCCATTAGGGAGGCCCAACGAACAGAATCAGACCCAGGAACGGGTCCCCCTGGACTACTCTTTGTGCCCTCCGCTGTCCGGTCACAGGTGATACATTGGGCACACACAGCAAAATTCACCTGCCACCCGGGGATCCTCCGCACCGTTTCACTCCTTGAGCGCTTCGCTTGGTGGCCCTCCCTCATCAAGGATGTCCGGGAGTACGTAGCGGCCTGTTCAGTCTGTGCTCAGAACAAATGTGTCAATCAACCCCCCTCTGGTCTCCTTCAGCCCTTGCCTATGCCTAGCAGCCCCTGGTCCCACATAGCTGTCGATTTCGTCATGGGCTTGCCACGTTCGTCAGGTAACTCTGTCATTTTGACTATCATTGACCGTTTTTCTAAAGCAGCTCATTTCGTCGCCCTTTCCAAGCTTCCCACGGCCCTGGAAACTGCCCGGCTCCTGACGAACCACGTCTTCCGTCTCCATGGTATTCCGGCCGACATAGTCTCGGACAGGGGTCCGCAATTCACGTCTCGCGTGTGGAAGGAGTTCTGTTCCTCCCTGGGGGCTCAGGTCAGTCTGTCTTCTGGCTTTCACCCGCAGACAAACGGCCAAGCGGAGCGGGCCAATCAGGAGCTTGAGGCAGCCCTCCGATGCGTGGCGTCCACCCATCAGACCACCTGGAGCAAGCAGCTCCCTTGGATTGAGTACGCCCACAATAGCCTCACCTCCTCGGCCACCGGATTGTCCCCTTTTGAGGCGTCTCTGGGTTTCCAACCCCCTCTGTTTACGGCTGTTGAGGGTGAGCATTTCGTACCTTCTGTCCAGCAGCACGTCCGGAGGTGTCGGCGC
>NW_024583205.1:122431-124036 GCF_018398535.1 Haplochromis burtoni | reverse complement strand
TTGGTTTTAATTTTGCACTCCAGTATGAACACCGATCCCCACACCTTAAATCACAGATTCGCATAGTCTAGGATTTAACCACCTGACTAACTACCTAATGCAACTCTTGCTATGTGTAAAGTATATATGTTTAAGACGTGCTGACATGAGTAATACAGAAATATTGCTAATGGTACTTATTTATTCTTTATTCCGTGTCCAATACAGGCAGGTTGTCAGGGGAGGTCGGTGTGAGAGCCTTGTGCTACAAGTCAATGACGAAGAGTGAGGCACCACACAGACTAAGTGTAGGCAGGAAGCTGTGTAAAGTTGTTAAGCCCTGTTCAGCTGGGTTCAGTTCATTAAAGCATTAGTTAAGTTCATTCCTAAAGGCCCATCAACTTGAATGTTTTTCTTATCTCCCTGCTTTATCACTCCTAATTTGACTGGTTAGATAGTTTAATCAATGTGTGTTTGGGTGATCAAAAAATTTTTTACAACAAGTTAATACTGCAAATATACACCATCTAAGTTATTACAGTTATCAAGGATGGTTAAGTTGTTCTAATAGGGAGAGAAGGAAACACTAAGTATTTAGGTGTGTAAGCCTATAGGGGTCAGTAACCATAAAACTGAACTATGTTCCTGTTTGGCTCTTTCATGAAGATGATGTTACATTTTTAATTTTCGTTCTTTCTTCTAAGATTAAGCTTCTGGACTCATCACGGGTAGTACTGACACATAGCCAGTGCTCCTGTGTGGCAGGTACTGTTATGTGAAATCACACAGTGACGCTGGTCTTCCAAACAGCACAACTCACAACTCAGAGTGCCAGTTGTCCCCCCTGTGCATTCATTGATAATTTTAATCAAAAAATTGTTGTTGAAATAGTTTTACTAAACATGCAAACATCTACTGATGAAAATGTGTTGATTTATTGGTCTGTTATGAAGCTATTGCTACTTCTAATGTGTTTTCATCATGTTTTATTAATTAAACAATACATGTATTCATTGTTGTGTTATCTATAGTATAGTATTTATATGTATTTATTTATAGTATAGTAAAGATATTTATTTCTTACTGTTTAAATGACTAAGCTTTAGTGTGATATGTAGCAGTGATGTTGTGCTGAGGGTTAAAATGCCTTTTTGTCTTTGCCATTTCGTATAATACGAAATAGCAAAAAAGCATTAATATATGTCTATCTGCTTGTATTTATTTTGCCCTACTCAAGACAATTCAATTAATGATAAATTTTATTTTGAAAGATTTAAAATGGTTCTTTAAAGAACCACTCAAAAAAGGTTCTTGAAATAGGTTCTTTAAAGAACCATTTTAAAACCATTTGAAACCATTTGAAGAACCGTTAAAGGTGCCCCAAAGAACAAATTTTTGATGGTTCTTTGGGGAACCTTTAACCCTTTAAAACCGGTCGGAGTGGGCACGCTCCGTTTTGCGCAACTACACAGCAAATTCAAAAGTGTTAAATTTTTTGGTGTTAATAGTCTCCTTGCAAAAGTAGAGTTAATTAATTTTACTCTAAGCAGAGTCACATTCTTTTAATGTAACTCTGAGGTGTAAAATGATAGTAGTTAAAATCGAGTGTTAAAAATGAGTGTTTCT
>NW_024583205.1:119753-121147 GCF_018398535.1 Haplochromis burtoni | reverse complement strand
CTGCAACCACGTAAGCTAGCGCAATAATTTTTTTTGCAAATGAAACCGGAGGAGTTGTACTTACATCTTATGCCATCAGCTTGTCCTAGGTCACAGTTTCCTTCCACATACAGCTTTGCAAAAACTGCATAAAAAGCACTTGCAGCAACAAACACATAATATTCCAGAAACACGCTTTGCCGATCCGATCAGCTGTTCATACCACTTCCTACGTTAGAATAGACGTCAGCGTGAACTATCGCATGTCCGCCATTACCTGCCACCGCCATCTCGCGGAAATGTAGTTTTTTTACCATCAGGGCCTCATGAGCTTATACTGGTGTTTTTAAAAGTTATGTTTGACTTTATGACTTTCTGTGTCATTTCTAGGATGCTTAGGACTAATATTGCACTGCTGGAAATAGTTTATTTTGATGCATATGCTGCTTTTTTGCAAATTTGCATTATAATATTTATTTTCGTTTTTCCTGCAGTATATAAAAATTGGTGTATTTCAAAAATAAAACTATGAAGACACTCAAAATAAATTTCCTGTGGTGGGAAACTATTTTGTCACGGTTCGGCATGGCAAACCGTGGGAGGTGTGGGGAAGGAGGACCCAGGCGCGGTGCTCTATGTACAAACAGTGCGTTTATTTACAGTGTATGGTACAAAACAACAATAAATCCCCGTGCTCTCCCTGACTCCCGTGTCTCAGTCCTCTCCGCTCCCGTGTCTCAGCACCCCTCGTGCTGGCTGCTGTCTGGCGCTCCACACTTCTCCTGGGGACACAATAGCCGTCAGGACACATATAACCGCGGGCATACACACACTAACTCAGTTCAACTGGATGACTAACGTGGAGTCTCATGGAATGACTATGAAGCGCCTTGAGACGACTTATGTTGTGATTTGGCGCTATATAAATAAAATTGAATTGAATTGAATTGAATTGAATTGAATTGAATCCCGCGTCGGTGGGAGCTCCAAGACTCTCCTAAGTAGCTCCCCCAACGAGGCCTGATCAGCAGCAGGTGTGTGGCTTCGGGTGTGGCCAGACCGTCAGCAGGGCAACACCCACCAGGCCTGAAGGCGCCCACCGAAACACATACACATACACACGCAAACAGGGAGAAGGACAGCAACACCAAATATACATACAATAATAATAATAATATAATTCATAACTGCTCAGGGATCCTGGGTCGCTCAGACCCAGGACCCTGACATATTTTGTGCAACTTTTTTGTATTTACAGTTTTGAGGGATAAGCCTCTTAAATTTCTCTAACTAGAAATATATGTTAAAAAAGCAAAAACGATTTTCAATTTTTTTGTAGTTTATTGCACTTTCTTGCAATTTATGTAATTTCTATGCACTTAATGCAGACATATTATTAAAATTTGGGCTATAAT
>NW_024583205.1:117235-118684 GCF_018398535.1 Haplochromis burtoni | reverse complement strand
CTGTAGACTTTTGGAGATGACATTCAGATTGTACGTATGGGTACATGTATAAAAGGAAGGTTAGAATTCATAAAAAACTTCAAACATAACCTAACAAGCAGGTGGCAAGAAAGTTATTACAACATAGTAAGAACACATTAGTTAATGTTGATATTATAGTTTATTGCAGGTGAAATAGTAATTTCCAACTGGTAGATCCGTTACCTGTAATTTCCGGCTTGGAAAGTAGTAGAAGCATTACCAAATACAATTTAACAATCCCAAGTAGCCGTAAAACTGTAAAACTTTCAACCGCTGCTACTGTTGCATATCTAAGACTTGCTAAATAAGCCATACACCGAGTACTGTATCTATAAGTGTGCTGCAATGGAGTTTTTAAGGGCAAACAAACACACATTTGTGCTCTACTGCTAGGAATGAATTAAAGCCCCTACCTTGCTAAAAACAAAACGTTTTTTCTATGTTTTAGAAAAAACAGACTTTACTGTTTGAATGCCCACTGTTTAGGCATGTGCTATTGGCTATGTTATGGCCACTCATTTTCTGAATGATTATAATTTACTATTTATATTATATATTCTATTCTACTTTTCTAATAATAGAAAATGACACACTGTCTATTGTCATTTAATTCAAGAATTTAATTTAAAAAAAGTAATACAATATAATGTACAATTAATATCATGAGGTTGAATATTAAAGGTTTTTGGCTTAAAAAACTTGTTTTGCTTTTTTTTTTTTGTGTTAAAAAAAAAAAAACTTGTTTTGCATGTCATGTAGCAGAATCATGAAGTATATTTCCATGGATACAGTAAGACACAAGGTCATGCCTCGCTTTGTAACTCTTTTTGTATTTAGAAAAATTTCACTCACCCAATTAACCAATAACAGCTTTCTGTACTGTGCATTATCGAACATAATCACAATTATCACTTGATAACATTAATGAAAAAGTATAGGCAGATTCTCGAGTTCTATTGCTGTCTGTTGTTACTTCTTGCATCAAAGTAATCCACTTATAGTTGTCAATACGCCCAGAATAAATTAAATAACTTCTAACAGAATGACAGTTTATTTCATGAGCCCATGACTTTTAAAACATTAGTGTTGTCCTAAAATAGTCCCCATACAAATGACCTGTGAGGGACTTTTGTTTGTTTTTCTAAGGCACACAGCCTCATATGTCTTACAGTTTTTCTCAAATGCTAAAACACATTTCACAAACGTTTCCACCATGTTCCCCAATGTCCAAACACAACACCCTTTTCTAAAGCTGCATAAACACAACCACACCTTCCCACTGCAAAACTCAAACTCCCACACCAAGAGAGCAGCTCGAAGCTGTCAAAACTGTAAACACTATACACAGCATTACACACTACAGCAAAACAATTGAAAACACAATGCTCAATTTGTGAGAAGGTTCTTTGGTTCATAACTGCCAATGCA
>NW_024583205.1:114445-116347 GCF_018398535.1 Haplochromis burtoni | reverse complement strand
CATTTGAGAAAAACTGTAATGCATGCTCAATCATCCAGGCAAGAAAGTCCCAAAAAGTTGATTCGATTCATCTAGACTTAGGAAAAATGTTTTGTCACTCATCCAAGTGACTTCTTCAGTCTCGTATAGTAATAATTAACTGAGAATGCCTACTTATGTTATAAATCATAAACCACCAGGCAGTTAAAACAGGCAGACAGACATATCAACATACGGGGCAAAAGTACTTAAAAAAAAGCTGAGTTAGAAGGAAGTGTTAAGAAAAGTGAAGCACTAGAGCGACATGAGGAAAAAGCTCTCGATTCTGGTCAATCTTCTTTCTTTGGGGAGTCTGCTGACCACTCTTATCTGGTACACGTTCGAGGACAGGTGAGTGAGTAACTAACTTTGCATTTTACAGATAAAGGCAAGAGGTCACTAGTCAAAGTATTCTGGTCAAAAGTAGCTTATGACACTGTAATAATATTAATAACAATTCTGAAACAGTTGGGAAGCTGTGTAAAAGGCAAATATAAGCCAGAGGTTGCAAAAATACATGATTAATGTATGATTACTTAATTTAAGTAGAAGTACACATTTGTGTTAAAGCTACTCTGGTAAAAGCTGAAGCAATGATTCAACTTCTTTGCTCAAGTGAAAGAAGTGAAGAAATGCAGGCTCTGTAATGAACTCAAAGTATAACAGTAGAAGTAGCTATTTGGATGACATTTGTATCAGCGCTCTTTGTTCCCGGCAAACGTTATCACCTACACTAAAGACGTTAGGTTTTTGGCAGTGTTTGTGCCTACATGTCATTCACTCATCATAGACCATCACAGATCACCGCAAATCTTAACCAAGGCAGCTCACTCTCTGGGCATTATTTCCTTATAAGGGAGTAGCATTTAATTTTGTATTTATTTATTTTGTTTTCTTTGTTCATTTGAAACAAGTTTTGTAGTGCAGTGAAAGTAAGGTTAGACTCGCATGACATGTTTACTTTGATTACACAACATTGTGGAAGAGTAGGTAATGGATGACATGAATAACTTGAGCATAGTATATAATATTATACTACAGTATATTCCTAATTAACTAGGCTGCTCATTATTTCTTTTGGCAATACTTTCTTTAAAGTTAGAATGCTCTTTTAGGTGTTGCTGTAGCCCCGGTGAAACATTGAAGATGTTTTTTTTTATTCAGCACATAAAAAACAACCAGCACTGCGCTTCCCAAGGTTTCATTAACCCTGCACATAACTTCACTCATGGTGTAACATCTCTTTTTCACCACCACAACAACTCTAAGTCAAATCAACACCACAGCATTGGCAGAAACAATCTATAACAGCTACAAAACCATAAAAGGTAAAGTAAACGCAAACTCATCCTTAAACTCAACATGAAATACAATGTCCCAGAGGCGTGAACATCATGGGTGATCAGGCTTTCTTGTGCCCGCTCCAACTGGCTTTAAAGGGTTAAAGTACGCAGCCTTAATGGTCCTCAAGGGCAGCGTATTCAAAGACCGCTAAAGCCGGAAGTGTGAGGCTTGTGAAATGGGACGTTCTAGCCTCTGTTGTGCTGCTCAGGTTGCCTAGCAACATTGACACCAACCGCTGGAAACGTTTAATACAGCATTGGTTGACAGAAATGAAGGAGAAAATCTTTTGTCCATTTGTTTGTTTGTTTTTACATGAGCTTTGATTCATTTGATAAGTATCTGAGGCTGAGACCACAGGACAGTAAAAACATGATTGTTGGGCTTCATTTCTGTACTGAACAGTCATGTAAAGATTAGTTAGTACAGTGGGGCAAAAAAGTATTTAGTCAGCCACCGATTGTGTAAGTTCCCCCACCTAAAATGATGACAGAGGTCAGTAATTTGCACCAGAGGTACACTTCAACTGTGAGAGACAGAATG
>NW_024583205.1:92861-104570 GCF_018398535.1 Haplochromis burtoni | reverse complement strand
AAATTAGACAAAATATGACCATAAATATTTTTTTGTGTCTTTTTTAAGTCGTGTTCTTCTCTACACACAACTCTTGGGCTCCAGGGCATAAAACTTTGGACTTATAACCGTGATATAAGTCCTCACAGCGCACCAAGCATGGAGAAAATTCAACCTCAGTGCTTCAGAATTCTCCTCAAAATTCAGAAACTGTTTCTGTCATTTATCTGCCCAAGAACTTCATCAAATGGACATCTATGGGTCCAGTAATCTTCAGCACATGTATATCACTGCAGCCAGTGAAGATTTAAAAATAGTTTCTTGTCTCAGTCCACCCAACATTAACTTATCACATGGACCGCAGCCGATCCATCAATATCAACACAATTGTGTATCCACATGTACACAACTGATTCGTCACTTGTATCACAGCACATCTAGCAACATCATCAGAATTACTTCAACGAGGTAAGCATTGATTTTCCTTTCAAATCAACTTACCAATAAAACTCAAGACCACAAGTGACTCGATTCTCTGAAATGCTGAGTCACTTAGACACCTTGCCCAGTTCAAGGCGTCCTTTTGTCGGACTTCCACGTCCGAAATTACTCTTTTTACTGAACAAATAAGTGTATCCCAAAATGATCCTCTGATCATAACCTATTTTTACACCAAGGTCCCAAGTCTTGGCAGATGGTCAGTCTGCAGTCCCGCACGCCCACGGCCCCTAGTGGACGTCTCCAATAGGGAGGGGGTCTGCACCCCTGAACTTGACACTTATTAAACCATAAAATGACCAATAACCTATGATCCTGTGTTATCCTAAACACACATTGGTCTCTTTTCTCTTTTACCATGAAATACCACATTACCTTTAACTCAGTACTGTCATTCTCAAAGTTTCATTATCCTTACTTCAAAGCTTCTCATTGCTTCAAAGTTTCTCATTACTTCAATGCTTCTCATTACCTCATTCTCCAAGTTTCATTATCATTACTTCAAAGCTTCTCATTGCTTCAAAGTTTCTCATTACTTCAAAGCTTCTCATTACTTCAAAGTTTCTCATTACTTCATTCTCCAAGTTTCATTATCATTACTTCAAAGCTTCTCATTGCTTCAAAGTTTCTCATTACTTCAAATCTTCTCATTACTTCATTCTCCAAGTTTCATTATCATTACTTAAAAGCTTTACTTTATTCTCAAGAATAAAGTAAAGCCACTACTGAGCCAATTTAATAGTTAAGATCATCAACTCAGCGAACAGATAATTTAGAATTCATTCAATATGCACAGATTTGCTTTTTCTCTCAACAGGTTTGTGCCTGCCTTTTTAGACCGGTCTTCTGTTCGCCTAATATCAGATCCACATTTGTTCTCTCTGTTGCAAGGAGAACCGGGCGGAAACACCAAATATTAAACCCCGATTCTTTTGTCCCCATGAAAGAACAGAGGAAACCGACTCATAGTGTGTTAAAACATTTATATTTCTTTTTATTCAATCATCTTCCGGAAGAGAGAGACCCCTGCACAGGCCAAACGCCAGTTGCAGGATCTCTAACATTAGAATCTAAGAACGTCTCACATATAGGTTTTATTTTGGTACTTTACACATCACAGTTTCAATACAACCATTGCTTATATGGCAAAGTTCCTCTTTTCTATCTGGCTTCCTGTCATGGTCCGGGTGAGTACGGAGTTTTTCCACTCCGCTGGGCTCCACCTTCAGGCAGAGACTCCAATCAGCTTCCACACTTGGTTCCAATCAAGTCACCAGCATATAAGACCAGCATTCACAACAGACCTCTGCCAGATCTTCTGCTAACTCATGATCCACCTGGCAGTCGCACTTCCCAACCTAGACTACTCACATCTCCGCCTGGACGCTGGTTCTGTCATCTGGTTGCTTCCTTTCCATCATCGGACTACACCTGCCTGCCTCCCTGCCTGCCTCCCTCACTCCAAGCATATTCTGGATCCTCTCTGGACACTCCTCACCCGGAACCCCCTGGACACCCCCTCCTCGCATGACACTTTAAACCTGCAACGCTGACTGCGTACCTCCATCCAAGCCGCTGCCCCTTTTTTCCATTCCCCGGATCCATCCGTGAAATCTAGCACCTAGTCATAGCACTCAGAGTTTCATGTTCACAGTTTGGCCTCACAGTTCTCAGTTCATAGCTTCCACAGTTCATAGCATTCTCCGTTCATAGCATTCATACTTTCCTGCTTTGTAAGTTCACTAGGCACTGTAAATAAAGCACTGTGTTCACGCCCGTTTTGCCTCCCTCTGTGTCTGCATTTGAGTCCACACCCACAGCCTGGCCCTCTCGGCCGTAACACTTCCTGTATTTATTAATATACTGTTCAGCTCTGTACTTCCTGTTTTCAGTCTGGCTGAGCGCTTAGTTTATGAGTCAAAAGTGGCCTTGCCCTTGCTCTACAAACCTTCATTATTAAAGTACATAAAACAATATAATAAGAAAATAAGGATACTAAGGATATATTAATTACATGACAAAGGTTATGAAAAAAATATTTCTTTCTTCGTTGGAAAACTCAGTAATGTGAGGAAAAATATCTCTCCTTTTTTTCACATTCCTGTGGCAGCGTACTCGGTGCTTGCTCAGAAGTTTTTGGGTTTTTTTCATATTTGTGTCACTTTTTACAGAATCCAACTCAAAGTAAGGTCAGTACTTCAACGCTTTAAAACCTGCACGGTCATACTCTCTCCCACTCTCGATATATTATCCATTGTTGATCTGCACAAAGCTGTTACCACAGATATTGCACACGCTTATGTCATTGTCGTGCTTACATCACTCTCGCAAAAAAAATCACGGTTTAGTAACGCAGTAATGCAGCATGCTTACGGGAAAGTAACAGTACTCTAATTACCTTTTTTGCAATAGTAATCCCTTACTTTACTAATTTCTTGAAAAAAGGAATCAGATTACTGCCCCTCTCTAAACATATTCAGTGTTATAAAATTAAGGTTGTGATTGAAGAGAAGCAGGTTAGAAAATGGTTTCGAAGCAAAGATGGTTTTATGTGGGTTTCATGTTTATAGAGTTATCTGACAGTAAAGATACTTTTTCACAAGAGGCTGCCATAGCATCAGTTCCTGATGCAACACCACAGAGATTTGTTTCTCTTTGTGGGATCTTTCAGGTTCAAACCAGGGAACTTTCACTTAACAGCCAAAAGTATAAACCCCTTTGCTATGGAGGCACTCTGGCCAGATGTCAGACAATAAAACCAGGAATGTGTGTATATGGCAACAGTTTTATTGTGAATTCACTTGGACTGAAATGCAACTGATGTTAGCACAGAAACAAATAGACAGATGTGACACTACTTGCTTACACTGAATGCATATTGGTTTCCCCACTGTATTGCAAATCTAAATGATCCAGTAGGTCATCAATTACTCTTATACAAAGTGTTTATTATATGCACAAGCATGATGCAGAAATATGAAGGTTAATGGTGAATCTGAAAAGGTGTGTCACACACCTGTAAAAGTTTACTACAAAGAAATTTACAGAGATCATTTCCGTCAAACCATAGGCAGCATAAAGGGAAACACAAGGCAGGCAATATCTAGTATATGTAGTATCTACTATGCAGTATCTATTAGTACTCTGGGCTATTTCACTTTATATTTTCTTGTACTTCCCCAGATATAATATACTAATTTGAAAAATGTTCTGCCTGAAAGTTGGAATGATTTGATTTGATTTGATATACCTTTATTAGTCCCACAAGGGGAAATTTCATAAGGCTGCCTACCTATTGCACGTAATGGCGGCGCCATCTTACCCTCCGACCATACATACATTACACAAAAAATCACATGGGGAAGACAGGTCAGAGAGGTATAACAATGGAAAATTCACAGCATGAGGAAAGATAAGGAGAAAAAAAATAACTCCCCCCAGACTGAGCTCCAACAGGGAGATCAGTTTGAGAACAGAAAAAACACCTCTGCACATAGCACATGAAAGAAAGAATGATTTGATTATGTAGAAAGAAAAGTGTTTTGAACTGCACAAAACTGGTTAACAACCAAATTAATTCACCTTAGCATTAGGTTTTAATACAAGAAATGGTTTTGGCCTGAGAAAGCAGTTTATTTAAGTGTTTAGAAATGTCCTTCATTTTGAGCCCATAAATGAACGGATTTAGCAGAGGCTGATAGAGCATTATTTGTAATGTCATTATTATGCGTGTGGTTTTTGGAAAATCTGATTTCACACGAGCTATGCTTATGTCATACACAAAAAACATAGAGTAACTGATTAAAACTAAGAGATGGGGTAAACAAGTCTCTGCAGTTTTCTTCCTAATTTCTTTACAACTTCGATGAGAAACAATGAATATTTTTGTGTATGTGTAAACTATGAAGAGCATAGGAAGTATTGCAAGATCAATTAGAAGGAACACACCAAAGATGGTAATTAATCTTGATCTTTCACACTGAAGAGTGTAAACTGCATTACTACAAAATATTCCTTTTATATTAGAGTCACACAGTTTAGCTCCAGCACTCGCTATTGCTTGGACTGCAATATGACAAGCAGGTACAAGCCAAGCCATGACCAGGAAAATACCCACAGTGGTTTTTCTCATGATAGTTTGATATTCCAGAGGTTTACATATGGCCACATATCTGTCATAGGCCATGGCAGCCAACAGAAGGAACTCTGAACAACCTAGAGTGTAAAACATAAAAAACTGAAAGAGACAGGCTGAATATGTTGTGACTTGGATTTCAGATAAAAAGTCAGTCAGAAGTTTTGGGTAAACAGTTGTGCTGTAAAGAACAGAGTTCAGTAGCAAAGCTGCAATGAAAATGTACATAGGCTCATGGAGGTTTTTATGAATCCAGATGAGATACAGAATAGTAGAATTAGTGCAGATTATTAGAATATATAATGTAAACATAACAAAAAAGAAAACATATCTGTACTTGTTAATCTCTGTGTACCAGTCCAGAGTTAGATAGGTAGCATTTGACTCTTCATCCATGAATTTTTCAAAGACAAAACATAAAAAATACAGAACTTGTAAAGTAAAAATCCAAAACAACAACAAAAACAAAACTATACCAGTATTCACCCGCTCTTGTGTCTCCGGTTCATAAAAACTTCTAAACTTAAAATCTGTCTCTGAGCACCTTTGTCAACCAAACACACACAGTGTATCATGTGAGTCTCTTTAAGGTTTTTATCAGGTTGCCTCATCCTCAAGAGAGAAGGAGGTATGAAACATTATTGTTTAGTCTCTTGTAATTTAGGCTTTAGGAGTGTACAGTCAATCTCTCCTCTCTGTTCAGTGTGAACTGAATTGTTTGCCATACCTTATGTTTAATTTCAACACTGGAATTTCAGTAGTCAAGGAAGAATATATTGCTTGATCCCAGCTTGACAATGACTTGAGTTTACTTGATTTTATTCCTTTTTCCAAGAGGAGCTATTCTCTTTGCTCTCTTATGCTCAGAACTAGTATATTGGCCTTTACAGCTAGTGTGGCCTTGCAAAGTACACTTGATCCTCAAAACATATTTCCCACTGCAAACTTTTACAATATGATGTATTCATTCAGGACACGCTTCCTGCCTTGTAATAATGCCACTGACCATATGAAATACTTTTTTTCATAATTGTCATTATACTGCTCTGACATGGGAAATTTGGTTTTTTCATCATAAAGGTGAAGTGCAGAACAAGTTTGATTTATAGAAATATTCAAAATATATACCGGGCTGTTGTTATGTACGTACTTGACCAGTGCCACAACTGAACATACTGCATCTGGAGCACTATAGACTTATGAAATTCAGCTACATTTTTGCATGCAGTATGCAGAGTTGCTTTGCAAAATTTTATTTGTCACACAGTATGACATTAGGTGAAATGCTTATTGCTGTGCAATGCCCAACCATTAAATGACAGTAAGAATTGACAGTAATTTACAGATTACTACAAAAATTTACAGATTTAACTTTTTAAGTTTGCAGTTTACATTCTTATGTAAATTGTTATGTAATTATGTAATTATTAATAAAAAGACATTATAAATTATAAGAAGTGTGCAAAAAGAAAAACCAGAGTGCGTGTGGAGATGAGATGTGTGTGAAAGAGTCCAGGCCTAAAGTGATGTGATGTGTGTGGGAGAGTTCAATCCTAAACCTGGTTCAGGGCCCGAATACCCTGGGGGAAGAAGCTCCTCCTCATTCTCTCTGTTTTGGCCTTAAGGGAGCAGAAGCGCTTCCCAGACCTCAACAATGAGAAGAGTTGATTGTTGGGATGGGAGAGGTCCATCATAATCTTCCTGGCTTTGGTCTTGCACCACTTGCAGTAGATGGACTTGAGGTCAGGAAGCTCTGATCGAATGATGCGTTTGGCTGAGCGCACCACTCTTTGCAGATCTCGTCTGTCCTGCTTGGTGCTGTTCCCAAACCAGGTGCAGATGTTTCCCGTCAGCACGCTGTCAATGGTGCAGGAGTAAAAGTTTTTAAGCACCCTCAGTGGCAGATGGAAGTCTCTAAGTCTTCTGAGGAAGACGATATGCTGGCGGGCTTTCTTAACCAGGGTGTTAATGTAGCAGGACCATGACAGGTCCTGAGACCTGTGGACACACAGGTACCGGAAACTGTCCACGCTCTCCACTGGTGTGCTATTGATGTTCAGAGGCTCATAATTCCTCACATTTTTGTAGTGAAGTCCACAATCAGCTCCTTAGTCTTCCTGACGTTAAGGAGGAGGTTGTTCTCCTGGCACCAGGTCTCCAGGTTCCTAATCTCCTCCAGGTAGGCCTTCTCGATGTTGTCAGAGATAAGGCCCACAACAACAATGTCATCAGCAAAACTTGACAATGGAGGTGGTGTCTGATGTGGCTACACAATCATAAGTGTACAATGAGTACAGTAGGGGGCTTAAAACACAGTGCAGAGTGAGATGGAGAGGGAGACTTGTTTTCCCACCCTCACTGATTGGGGTCTGTCTGTGAGGAAGTTGAGGATCCACTGACAAAGTGGTGTGCTGAGTAGAACCCTTAACTTTATGAAAAGCTTTGAGGGAATTATTGTGTTGAATTTTGAACTGTAGTCCAAAAACATCCTCTGCCAGTGTCCAGGTGACTCAGGGATGCGTGAAGCAGGTGAGCTATGGCATTGTCTGTGGAGTGATTAGTCCGGTATGCAAACTGAAGTGGGTCGATGGTGGCAGGAAGTGAAGAAGTCTTTCAAAACACTTCATTACAATTGAGGCCAGTGCTACTGGACGGTAATAGTGTGGCAAGCGGGCTGTTGTTTCTTTGGGACAGGGACCACTCCTTTGGCCAGGGAGATGTTGAAGATCTCTGTGAACACCAGTGCTAGCTGGTCAGCGCAGGTTCTCAGGACCCAACCAGGGATTGCATCTGGTCCTGCTGCCTTCCTGGTGTTCACCCTCCTGAAAGCTTTCCTCACGGCATGCTCTGTGATGATGAAGACGTTGTCTTCACTGGTGCACTCTGTGCGCTCGCAGCCACTTGTTGTTTTAATTACTGCAGCATAGAAGCGAGCATAAAACGTGTTCTGCTCAACAGCTGGTAAAGCGTCGGCATTCTTCATTGGAGAAGCTGGATGTTTGTAGTCCGTTATTGTCTGTAGTCTCTTCCACGAGCTCCTAGAGTTGCACTGTTGTAGCTGTGACTCTAGTTTCCCCCCCTTGCTCTGCTTGGCCTCTCTGACCAAGCTCTGACCAAGACGCAGCCTTGTATTGGTTCATATTACTGGAGACGAGCCCTTTATTGTAGGCAGTGGTGCGCAATCTCAGAGCATCGCAGATGTTTTTATCCACTCACAGCTTCTTGTTCGGATGATAGTTCTTTCTACTGTGTCATCCACTAGTTTCCCAATAAATCCCACAATCCATAAAAATGTTGATGTCATCTCTCCCCCAAACCTTAAGAACTGCGGACTCAGTAGTTGTTTTTAAACAACAACTCAAAACTCACCTTTTTAAAACTGCTTTTGATTCATTTTTGTATGTTTTATGTTGTCTGTTTTACCTTTTATTATTTATCTTATGTGCAGCACTTTGTGACTCTGTCTAGAAAGGTACTATACAAATACAATTGTATTTTTTTTTTATCATTATTGTTATTATTATCAGAGCTGCGCCGAAACATATCCCAGTCTTAATCATCCAGTGCGTCCTGCAGCGTGGTCATTGAGTGGGCCCCCAGTGTGTGACCTCCCTCCTGATTGGTGCTTGCTTCTTTAGCCTTCGTTTGTAAGCAGGCATAAGGAAGATGGCCGCATGGTCCAATTTTCCAAATTCTGACAGAGGCTGAACCTTGTAGCAGTCCTTGAATGGGGTGTAGCAGTGGTCTAATGTCCTAGTGACCCTGGTGGGGCAGGTGATGTGCTGGTGAAGGTTTTGAAATGTCTGTTTGAGATTTACTTTGTTAAAATCTCCCATAACAATGAGTGTGGCGTACTGGTGAAGTGCTTGTTGTTGTGTGAGGGCCTCATGTAGCTCACATAAGGCAGTGTCCAAGTCTGCGTGAGGCAGAAAATAAACAGTGCAGGCAATGAGCACAGTGAATTCTATGGAGATAGAAACGGCGACATTTAATGATCAAAAGTTCCAGATTGGGTAAGCAAGAGCGCGTGAGTGGAGAGATGTTCGTGCTGTCGCACCATCTGTTGTTCACCATGAAACACACTCCACCACCTCTTTTCTTCCCTCACTCCATTGTCCTGTCCATGCTGTAAACTGAAAAGAATCAGAATCAGAAAGACTTTATGTATGTCAATTGCCCCTTGGGGATAAATAAAGTCTTTCTGATTCTGAGAACCCCGCTGGCTGCACAGCATAGTCTGGTATCGCTGGGTTCAGCCGTGTCTCGCTGAAGCAGAGGAGGTTGCAATCCCGAATGTCTCTCTGGAACTTAATTCTGGCTCTGAGGTCATCAAGCTTGTTCTCGATGGATTGAACATTGGCTAGCAGGATACTGGGTATGGGTGCACGGCAATGTGCCGTCTAAGCTGCGTGCGTGCGCAATTGCGCCCTGCTGGCACGGTCTTTGCACACAGAAAAGCTGCGTTGCGCACAAAAAAAAATCTAACCTGAATTGAAATTAAAATTAATACTTTAACAATTCTGTTTTGCAGTGTTAGTCAGTGAGTGACTGGCTGCTCTCGTATGGGATTAGAACGATGCCACCTTATCCCATAGTCCAGCCAATCACGCGATTCACATTCGTATATATGCAGCTAATCAATGTCGTTGACAGACTATGACAGCGTCCTTATGTGCCGACACCGGTGTTTTAACTAGCAATGTGGCGTGGCAGATGTGGAGTGAAGCCACGTTAATGACAATCGTTGTTTATATTTACTGCGGGAAGAAACGCTTGGAAGCACTCTCTGCCTGTGAGCAAAAACAAAACCAAAAAACCCCCACCCTTTCCTATTGGTCGAAAAATGTACCATGTCGACCAATCAAAAACTGACATTTAGTTGTTATGAAGGGGGGAAGTTTTAGGAGTGACGGTGGTGTTTTGAGATGTGAGAGATTTGCGATGTTTAGCGCAAATCTTGTGTAGTTAGTGTGTAGTTTAGTCAATAGATTTGTTGTGTGTGTCAGAACAATGAGGTGACTACTGAATGTTACAGCTGTTACAGGAGTGATGCATCTCCTGTTGTCAGGCCTGCAGGTATCAGGCTGTTGTTCTCCTTTATCTCATAGTGGACAGAAATTATTTTTTGGAGTGGCACAAATAATTTGTGTTGCATCAAATTTGATGCAGAGCACCTGATTGTTCTGTAAATAGTTAGACATTTTTATTTTTAAAAAATGCCTTGGCTGCATTTTTAGGTAAATAGCTGCAAAAAACTTTGATGTTTGCATAACTCAGTTACTTTTTTGAAGAAGTAACTATATAATTAATTGCCCAAAACTGGTCAATATATACTTTATTTTGCAGACAGAGAGTTACAGGACTCTCTCCCAGACCACAGACTCATACTCATAATACAAGTCAGAGCTTTATTTAAAAAAAAGAAAAAAAAAGACAGAAATTTATTTTTACTTCCAATAGTGTTAACATACTACACAGGTCATGAACAAGATTTGTTTAAATTTTCATTGTAAGTGGGCTAAAACAGTTAATTAAAAGTAGTCTAAGATAAATGTAAATGCTGTAATTTGATTATTTTAATAAACCATGTAACTTGGATGGATTCGATGCTGGCGTGACCACAGTGCACGGGTCTGCTGTTGCTCACAGTGGTCCAAGGGACCGCTCAGGGAGTTTGTGTGTTCGCTCAGACAGATGAAAAATTAGAGGGAACATTGGTGCACGGTGTGCGCGAGCCCATAGCCTGTTCCTGATGCTGGCTCGTTTCCCTCGAGGCCTTCACTTGGAGTCGCGTCCTTTGTTCTCCCTCGGGATCTCCCTTGGCCAGGTTGGCTCCGGAGTTAAACACAATGAAATGTGTTTATATTGTAAACCAATAGAAACCAGAGTGTCTCTACTGTAACAAATTTGTGTGTTTTTCACAATGCCCATGCAAGATTATGGCAGATAGAGCAAAAAGAAACGAAAATCAGGAAAAAGTGGAAAGTTTGGTCAGAGCATCCAGCACGGCAGCTGACCTCACCAGCACCATCTTGATATAAATATCAATCTGGTCAACTTTAGTTTGTATGAGAACTGTTGCATGCATGTCAGTCTATTAACCATAACTCACATAAATGTACAAGTACGTCATGTTGATATCTTTATGACCATGTTATATATAATATTCTAGTATTAGGAGGGAGATGATGTATGATCAGTGAAGAGTATCATGGCACTGGATCTGTGACCCAGTGTTCATGTGTTTTTGAGTTTTGTCAATATTCCATAGTTTAGTGTCAGTCATGGTTTTGGTTATGGTTATAGTTTTGTGCTTATGTTATAGTTTTTATTCTTTAGTTTTCTGTCTCTGTGTCTTCCCTGTGTTTCTCATTTTCATGTCTCCATGTTCCATGTGCCCTCTTTGTCTCTCCAAGTCAGTGATGCGACCATGTTTGTATCTCACCCCTGTGCCAAGCATTAGGCTCGTGTGTCTTCATCCTTGCATTGTATTTGTCATGCTCCCTGTTTTATTTTGACAGACCTTGTCCTGTTTTCAGTGTACTTAGTTTTGCTAAGGAGGCATCCTCCTTTGTCTTGTAATGTCAGATTTGTCCCAGCTGTGTTCCTACCTGTTCCCCATCCTTTTGTTACTTTGTGTATTTAAGTCCTCAGCCACGTGGAGTAACCAGCTGCATAATTATTTTTTGTATTCAGCCATTTGTAGGTTGATAATTACTCAATCAAAAGATCAATAGATATGACTACAGAAAAACTCAGGTGTTCTTGTTCTTAGACGACAGTGCTAATCACCACGCCACCATGCTGCCCGAGCACCTAGCAGTCTATATTTCATGGATATTATATAGTTTTTAAAAAATTACATCTGAATATTTCATAGTTTTAACCTGCCCCAAACCTAAATAAAAAAGCAGTTGTGTAAGAAGAAGAAAAAATAGTACCCCCACACACAGTCTCACTTACCACAAAATTTTGGTCCAACCAGCCTTCATCAGATACTTTACTGAAGAATATTTACAGAACCAATCACACACATTGATATCTCTATCTATATAGCTCCCCCTCTCTCTCAATATATACATATATATATATATATA
>NW_024583205.1:52589-59229 GCF_018398535.1 Haplochromis burtoni | reverse complement strand
CGCAATTTATGACAGTATGTTTGCACTGAAGCACCGCAGCAATTTCCTAATGTTGTAAACCTGCTCAACATTTGGCAATAAACCCCTTTCTGATTCTGATTCTGACAAAATGTGGGAAAGTTCAAGGGGGCCGTATACTTTTGCAAGCCACTGTATTCAAAATATATACCAGCGTGTTGTGAAAGAAGATGTACTTACTGTCACACGGTGGCCCGGAGGCCAACATGAGGGAAAGGACCCAAAAGCAGGCTCAGGAAACTCCTCCAACTGAAAGCACCTATTTATTCAGTGAGATGTAGAACACGGACGCCAAACACCTCTTAACTCAATATGATTTTACACTACTATTTACAAGACTATATACAGCAATAAAGAATATTCTGTGTGGCAGTGGAGTGGCATGGAACAGGCACAAGGAAACTTGTCAGGGAGACACTGATTTATTCATTTTTATTTTATTTTTTTAATTCACTTATTCATTTTGATTTTCAGGATGTCTTTGAATTCAGCCCTCTATAGGTTGATAATTGCACATTACTCCATATCAGTTCAGATATTGTTCATCGCCTAAGATCTTCACATTAGATTGCCTTCCCCCAAGTTGGCTTAAAAATACTTTTGATACTATTGGTCCTTTTATCCAGAGATTATTTAACACTTCCCTTGCTACAGGCTGTGTCCCATCACATCTTAAAAAGGCTTAAATCCAGCCTCTTCTTAAAGAACAAAATCCGGACCCAACTGTTCTGCTTAATTACAGGCCAAATTCAAAGCTTCCCTGTCTTACAAAAGTTCTGGAGAAAGTGATCTATTTACGCCAGCCTTGATCTTAACAAGATCTCTGAAAATTTGTAAGCTGGTTTTAAATCACTACACAGCACTGAGACTGCACTTTTAAGGTTTTAATGATATTTTCTTAAATATTCTCTTAAATTCTGGCAACCCTTAAGCTCTCTTGTTGTCGGACCTAACAGCAGCCTTTGACATGATCGATCATGATATCCAACTATCACGACTGGAATCATATTGTGGTGTGTTGGGGGAGCAGCAATTCTCTCCCATCATGCCTTGGGACATGTGCTGCTGTTTAGATGTTCTTGTTTTATGGGGAGGCACCTCCAGAGACCTACCTTATCCAGGTACAGCTGGCTGCTCAGCTAAACGGATGGTCAACAGAGGAGACAGCTGTCCAAGTGCCCTCCCCTTGGAAGTCAGGGCCCTGCAGATTCTCACAGATCTTCTGCCAGAAGAGCGTTTCAGTTGGCCTGCCGTCGCCAGAGCAATGCAGAGCAGGTTTGGCCTTCGTACCCATGCAGATGATGCCCGAGATAAACTTGCCAGCCACCCACTGAGACAAGAGGAGAGTTTGGGTGCTCATGCTGCAGACCTTCGTCTTTACGCACAAAGAGGGTACCCTGCTTTTGATGCTGCAGCACAGGAAGAGCTTGCTCGCCAGGCTTTTGTTTGGGGTCTCCAGCCAAAACGACTACAAGAGCACATCCGTCTGCATGCACCAGAAACCCTTGCAGCAGCTCTAACTCAGGCAGAAATAGTGGAGCATGTGCTCAGCTCAGGTGCATGCAGCCATGGCACAAGTCACCGAGTGGGTCAAATGGACTACGAAGGGAGTGATCAGGAGGAGAAGGCCCTCCAAACCACCATCACACCACCCTGGCGATCTCGGCGAGGGAATAGACGAGCAGGTGGCCAATACTGGGACAACTGCCATCGATGCGGAGAACCAGGCCACATTGCACGCTAATGTCCAGCACCGAGCCCACGAAGCCTGGCACCCTAGCTGCCGTTAAACTAAGGTGGGGTGGCACAACGGAGGAACTGCCCCCCACCACCAATCTGTCCTCCGAATCACACTTGCGGGTTGGCCGGCTGGGCCAGACACGGGGACTGTATCTGGACTGTGACCTTGCCGGCACCACCTGTAGAGCCCTGATAGACACTGGATCCACGCTTTCCTTGGTACAGGCCGGAGTCCTCCCTGGTACTGATGGCCCAAGACCGCAGGGTTGGCAGCCTACTCAGCTCCACATCACCACAGTCACGGGGGAGCGTGCCAAAGTTAAGGGGGAAAGATCCCTCCTGGTGACTGTTGCTAACTGCACTGTGGACCACCAGTTCTGGCTAGCCAGCATCCAGGACCAATGCATCATTGGTCTGGACCTGCTGGCCAAATGGGAGGCCACAGTGGACGTGTCCAGAGCAATCCTTTACCTGGGCACGGAGGCTGTGAAGCTCCACACCACCAAGGAAGTCCTGCTGCTGCCTCCACTTTTTTAGCCAGCATCAGGAAGCCTGAGGGCCTGTCGCTGCTGGCGGTGGAAGGGGCTTCCCCTTCACCAGCAGTACAGAAACTGTCCACAGAGACCAAGCAAGCTGTCGAGAACCTATACCAGAGGAGCTGCGAGGGTCTCCAGGCTGAACACTAACGGCAGCTGCGGAAGTTACTCAACTTGTTTGAGGACATCTTTGCAGCCAAGGATGAGGACTGCAAGCTAACACGCCTGGTACAACACGACATGGACACTGGGGATGCACGGCCCATCCGCCTCCGCCCTCGTCGCCTTCCCCTTGCCAAGCGTGCCGCAGCAGAGCAGAAGATCAGGGAAATGGCAGAGGCGGGCATCATCGAACCCTCAAACAGCCCCTGGGCAGCCCCGGCTGTACTGGTTCGGAAAAAGGATGGTACCTGGCAGTATTGACGATGCCCTCGACGACATTGCTGGGTCCTGCTGGTTCAGTTCCCTCGATTTGCGCAGTGGCTACTGGCAGGTGGAGCTGACGCCAGAGGCCCGCCCAAAGACTGCTTTCTCCATTGGCCAGGGACTGTGGCAGTTTAAGGTGATGCCCTTCGGCCTCTGCAATGCCCCAGCCACATTCGAGCGCCTAATGGAGAGGGTTCTGGCTGACATCCCCCGCGACCGCTGTGTGGTCTACCTGGATGACCTCCTCGTCCACGCGACAGACTTCGAGAAAGCCTTGGCTAACCTGACTGCTGTTTTCCACGCTATCCGCCAGGCTGGCCTTCGCCTCCACCCCAAAAAGTGCCATCTCTTCCGAAAGGAGACGACCTTCTTGGGTCACGTTGTGAGCGGAGCAGGGGTTTCCACTGACCCTGCGAAGGTGGCCGCTGTGAAAGACTGGCCCATTCCGGGCAACACTGCTGAGTTGCGGAGTTTCCTTGGCCTGGCATCATACTACCGGCGTTTCGTCAAGGACTTTGCTACCATTGCAAGCCCCCTGCACTGGCTCACACAGAAGGGCCGGGAGTTCCATTGGAGTGAGGACAGTGCCGTGGCATTTGATCGGCTCCGATCTGCACTGGTTGAGGCACCGGTGCTAGCCTACCCAGACCTGCAGCTCCCTTTTGTCGTGGACACCGATGCCAGCAACACAGGGGTGGGGGCTGTACTGTCGCAGGAAGGCCCTGAGGGGGAGCGGGTCATCTCCTACTACAGCCATTCCCTCAGCAGACCGGAGAGGAACTATTGTGTCACCCGTCGAGAGCTGCTGGCCATCATCCTGGGTCTCCGCCATTTCAGACCCTACCTCTACGGGAAGAAGTTCCTCCTGCGCACAGACCATGCGTCCCTCACTTGGCTGCTCAGCTTTAAAGAACCGGAGGGACAGCTAGCCCGGTGGTTGGAGACGTTGCAAGATTACCACTTTGAGGTTCGTCACCGGGCGGGACGTCTCCACACCAATGCAGATGCCCTCTCCCGACGCCCTTGTGAGGAAAAACAGTGCAGGTACTGCCAATGCCTGGAGGACCAGGAGGGCATGACTTCAGTGATCGCGTCACCACAGGGCGGCCCTGAGAATGACTCTGTTCCAGGTGGGCATTGTAGCAGTCTTCAGGTCCAGTCCGCCGCAGGGGATACTGAGGGTCTGGAGGCCATGGATCCCCAACAGCTGCAACACGACCAGAACCAGGACCCTGCCCTTTCCCAGGTTCAGTGTTGGATTGGAGCCGGTCAGAGACCATCATGGCCAGAGGTATCTGCACTGGACCTCGAGACCAAGGCTCTCTACTCCCAATGGGCCAACCTCACAAACCGAAACGGCCTCCTCTATCGCCGCTGGCAGGCTCCCGGGGGTCACCGTGAGGTCTTCCAGCTCGTGGTACCTCAACAGTTGCGGTCCAGGGTGCTCCAGCTGGTCCATGGTGCAGCGGGGGCAGGACACTTTGGAGTTACCAAGACTCTGCGGCGACTTCGGTCTCGGTTCTACTGGCCCGGGTGTCGCCAGGACGTAGAGCTCCATGTCCATCGGTGCGATGCCTGCACGGCTCAGAAAGGGCCTTCCCAACGCTCTCATGCCCCCTTGCAGCAGTATCAGGTGGGGGCTCCCATGGAGCGGGTTGGTGTGGACATCCTGGGACCCTTCCCCACCACTGACCAGGGGAACCGCTACGTCCTGGTTGCCATGGACTACTTCACTAAGTGGCCTGAGGCCTATGCAGTCCCTGACCAGAGTGCTGTTACCACTGCTGAGCGTCTGGTCAACGAGATGTTCTGCCGGTTCGGGGTACCAGAGGAACTGCACAGCGACCAGGGCCGGAATTTTGAGGCTGCGGTGTTCAAGGAGGTCTGTCAGCGGCTGGGTATCAGGAAGACCCGGACGACGCCACTGCACCCCCAAAGCGATGGGTTGGTGGAACGCTTCAATCGCACCCTGGCCACCCAGCTTGCTATCCTGACCTCCCACCAGCAGCGTGACTGGGATCAACACCTTCCCCTGGTCCTAATGGCCTACCGTTCTGCAGTCCAGGAATCTACTAAGTGCACTCCAGCGGCCTTGATGTTCGGTCATGAGCTTCGTACCCCAGTGGACTTGGTGTTTGGATCTCCCCCCGGGCAGGAAGTGTGCGGGGACCCCGGGTTGGACTACCTCCACAACCTCCTCGCCCGGCTCCGAGAGGTGCATCAGTTGACCAGGCAGGCTCTCCGAGATGCAGGCTCCCGGCAGAAGCGAGCTTATGATACCCGCTGCAAGGGGGAAGGATTCTCGCCAGGTCAGCATGTGTGGGTCTACAGCCCGGAGAGGAAGAAAGGGCTTTCCCCCAAACTGATGAGCCAGTGGGTTGGACCCTGCACTGTTCTTGAGAGGCTGTCCAACATGGTCGCATGCACTTCTAGAAGGGAAGACGAGGCCGGTGTCCCTCTCCAAATCTTCACCCCTTTGTCTGTGAAACACAGTTTTATAGAAGTGACCCCATCATAAAACCCCCACGGTGTGCTGCAAACTCTGTCTGTGTCTATGTGCACGAGCACATGAATGCCTACATGTGCGCGTTCCCTCGTGTCTATGTGAGTGCTCGTGTGTAACTGTGTACGCATACCTGTGTGTATGTGTGAGTGCACATGAGTGAGTGTGCGTGTGGATGTGTGTGCGTGACCGTTAAAACACTGTGGGTGTAGGTGACTCCCTAGAGGTCATAAAACCCCTCTCACTTCCAGACCACGGTTACAAATGTTGAGACCCCCACCCTAAAACTTCCTCTGGGGAATTTCCACTCAGTGGGGGAGGTCTACAATCTACTCCTACAATCAGCCTTTATTATAGTGAGGGCAGTGTCAGTGTCTCTACAACAGTTCTACATTATATTTTAACACATTTCTAAACTCTAAATCAGCTAAATATTCTACACCAGGCTGACAAAAAGTCATAGCTCTTTTGAGCCAACCATCCCTTTAATGCTAACTAGTAATGACTTCATGAACTTCTTCACAAATAAAATTCTTATCATTAGAGAAAAAATTACCAATAATCATCCCACAGAAGTAATATCGTCTACAGCTACTCTTAGTACCATTGATGTTAAGTTAGACTCTTTTTCTCCAATTGATCTTTCTGAGTTAACTCATAATTACTTCCTCCAAACCATCAACGTGTCTTTTAGACCCCATTCCTACAAAGCTGCTCAAAGAAGTCCTGCCATTAATTAATTCTTCGATCTTAAATATGATCAATCTATCTCTAATAATCACAGGCCTTCAAGGTGGCTGTAGTTAAACCTTTACTCAAAAAGCCATCTCTAGACCCAGCAGTCTTAGCTAATTATAGGGCAATTTCCAACCTTCCTTTCATATCAACAATCCTTGAAAGAGTAGTTGTCACACAGCTAACAGATTATCTGCAGAGGAATGGCTTATTTGAAGAGTTTCAGTCAGGTTTCAGAGCTCATCACAGCACAGAAACAGCTTTACTGAAGGTTACAAATGATCTTCTTATGGCTTCTGACAGTGGACTCATCTCTGTGCTTGTCTTGCTAGACCTTAGTGCAGCGTTCGATACTGTTGACCATAATATCCTATTAGAGCGATTAGAACATGCTGTAGGTATTACAGGTACTGCACTGCAGTGGTTTGTATCATATCTATCAAATAGACTCCAATTTGTACATGTAAATGGAGAGTCCTCTTCACACACTAAGGTCAATTACGGTGTTCCACAGGGTTTGGTGCTAGGACCAAATCTGTTTACATTATACATGCTTCCCTTAGGCAGCATCATTAGTAGAAATAGCATAAATTTTCACTGCTATGCAGATGACACGCAGCTCTATCTGTCCATGAAGCCAGATAACACACACCAATTAGTTAAACTGCAGGAATGTCTTAAA
>NW_024583205.1:38941-52530 GCF_018398535.1 Haplochromis burtoni | reverse complement strand
CTTAATTCAGATAAAACTGAGGTTATTGTACTCGGCCCTGAAAATCTTAGAAATATGGTATCTAACCAGATTTTTACTCTGGATGGCATTACCTTGGCCTCCAGTAATGCTGTGAGGAACCTTGGAGTCATTTTTGACCAGGACTTGTCCTTCAACGCACATATTAAACAAATATGTAAGACTGCTTTCTTCCATTTGCGCAACATCTCTAAAGTTAGAAATATCCTGTCTCAGAGTGACGCTGAAAAACTAGTTCATGCATTTATTACTTGCAGGCTCGCTGAAAAGCCTTCAGTTAATCCAAAATGCTGCTGCAAGAGTACTGACAGGGACTAGAAAGAGAGAGCATATTTCTCCTGTTTTGGCTTCCCTTCATTTGCTTCCTGTTAAATCCAGAATTGAATTCAAAATCCTGCTCCTCACATACAAGATCTTAAATAATCAGGCCCCATCTTATCTTAATGACATTGTAGTACCATATCACCCTGTTAGAGCAATTCGCTCTCGCACTGCAGGCCTACTTGAGTATTTAAAAGTAGAATGGGAGGGAGAGCCTTGAGTTTTCACATTCCTGTTAAAAGGGAGTTTTTCCTTCCCACTGTCAGTGCTTGCTCATAGGGGGTCATATGATTGTTGGGTTTTTCTCTGTACCTATGAAGCGCCTTGAAGCGACTTTTGTTGTGATTTGGCGCTATATAAATTGAATTGAATGGAGCCTCACATCCCCGCCCACTGGGAAGTTGTCAGAGCCACCAAGGCATGCTGCAGGCTCCAAGACCACGAGCGACCAGCCAGCCTCCACTCATGGTGATGCCTGAGAGTGGCACACCCTCATTGCTGGCATCTGAGGGGGACAACGCCAACTGCCTCCTGGACCAAGTGCAGCCGGCGCTGACATCAGGGGCTTCTGTCTGGGGGAGCATGAAGCTGTCACACTATAATGGGGAGGCACCTCCAGAGACCTACCTCCTCCAGGTACAGCTGGCTGCTCAGCTAAACGGATGGTCAATATAGGAGACAGCTGTCCAAGTGGCTCTCCCCTTGGAAGTCAGGGCCCTGCAGATTCTCACAGATCTTCTGCCAGAAGAGCGTTTCAGTTGGCCTGCCGTCGCCAGAGCAATGCAGAGCAGGTTTGGCCTTCGTACCCATGCAGATGATGCCCGAGATAAACTTGCCAGCCACCCACTGAGACAAGAGGAGAGTTTGGGTGCTCATGCTGCAGACCTTCGTCTTTACGCACAAAGAGGGTACCCTGCTTTTGATGCTGCAGCACAGGAAGAGCTTGCTCGCCAGGCTTTTGTTCGGGGTCTCCAGCCAAAACGACTACAAGAGCACATCCGTCTGCATGCACCAGAAACCCTTGCAGCAGCTCTAACTCAGGCAGAAATAGTGGAGCATGTGCTCAGCTCAGGTGCATGCAGCCATGGCACAAGTCACCGAGTGGGTCAAATGGACTACGAAGGGAGTGATCAGGAGGAGAAGGCCCTCCAAACCACCATCACACCACCCTGGCGATCTCGGCGAGGGAATAGACGAGCAGGTGGCCAATACAGGGACAACTGCCATCGATGCGGAGAACCAGGCCACATTGCACGCTAATGTCCAGCACCGAGCCCACGAAGCCTGGCACCCTAGCTGCCGTTAAACTAAGGTGGGGTGGCACAACGGAGGAACTGCCCCCCACCACCAATCTGTCCTCCGAATCACACTGGCGGGTTGGCCGGCTGGGCCAGACACGGGGACTGTATCTGGACTGTGACCTTGCCGGCACCACCTGTAGAGCCCTGATAGATACTGGATCAACTTTCCTTGGTATGGGCCAGAGCCCTCCCTGGTACTGACGGCCCAAGACCACAGGGTTGGCAGCCTACTCAGCTCCACATCACCACAGTCATGGGGGAGCACGCCAGAGTTAAGGGAGAAAGATCCCTTCTGGTGACTGTTGCTAACTGCACTGTGGACCACAGGTTCTGGCTAGCCAGCATCCAGGACCAATGCAACATTGGTCTGGACCTGCTGGCCAAATGGGAGGCCACAGTGGATGTGTCCAGAGCAATCTTTTACCTGGGCATGGAGGCTGTGAAGCTCCACACCACCAAGGAAGTCCTGCTGCTGCCTCCACTTTTTTAGCCAGCATCAGGAAGCCTGAGGGCCTGTCGCTGCTGGCGGTGGAAGGGGCTTCCCCTTCACCAGCAGTACAGAAACTGTCCACAGAGACCAAGCAAGCTGTCGAGAACCTATACCAGAGGAGCTCCGAGGGTCTCCAGGCTGAACACTAACGGCAGCTGCGGAAGTTACTCAACTTGTTTGAGGACATCTTTGCAGCCAAGGATGAGGACTGCAAGCTAACACGCCTGGTACAACACGACATGGACACTGGGGATGCACGCCCCATCCGCCTCCGCCTCCGCCCTCGTCGCCTTCCCCTTGCCAAGCGTGCCGCAGCAGAGCAGAAGATCAGGGAAATGGCAGAGGCGGGCATCATTGAACCCTTGAACAGCCCCTGGGCAGCCCCCACCATACTGGTTTGGAAAAAGGATGGTACCTGGCGGTATTGACGATGCCTTCGACGACATTGCTGGGTCCTGCTGGTTCAGTTCCCTTGATTTGTGCAGTGGCTACTGGCAGGTGGAGCTGACACCAGAGGCCCGTCTAAAGACTGCTTTCTCCATTGGCCAGGGACTGTGGCAGTTTAAGGTGATGCACTTTGGCCTCTGCAATGCCCCAGCCACATTTGAGCCCCTAATGGAGAGGGTTCTGGCTGACATTCCCCGCGACCGATGTGTGGTCGACCTGGATGACCTCCATGTCCATGCGACAGACTTCGAGAAAGCCTTGGCTAACCTTACTTTCGATTTCCATGCTATCTGCCAGGCTGGCCTTTGTCTCCACCCCAAAAAGTGTCACCTCTTCCGAAAGGAGACGACTTTCTTGGGTCACATTGTCAGCGGCGCAGGGTTTTCCACTGACCCTGCGAAGGTGGCTGCTGTGAAGGACTGGCCCATTCCCGGCAACACTGCCGAGTTGCGGAGCTTCTTTGGCCTGGCATCATACTACCGGCGTTTCGTCAAGGACTTCCACCATCGCAAGCACCCTTCACTGGTTCACACAGAAGGGCCAGGAGTTCCACTGGAGGGAGGACTGCGCGTTTGATCGGCTCTGATCTGCACTGTTTGAGGCGCTGGTGCTAGCCTACCCAGACCTGCAACTTCCTTTTGTCGTGGACACCGATGCCAGCACCACGGGTGTGGGGGCTGTACTGACACAGGAAGGCCCTGTGTAGTAGGAAATGACCCGCCTGGAGGGGGAGCGGGTCATCTCCTACTACAGCCGCTCCCTCAGCAGACCGGAGAGGAACTATTGTGTCACCCATCGAGAGCTGCTGGCCATCATCCTGGGTCTCCATTTCAGACCCTACCTCTACGGGAAGAAGTTCCTCCTGTGCACATACCACACGTCCCTTACTTGGCTGCTCAGCTTTAAAGAACCAGAGGGACAGCTTGCCCGGTGGTTGGAGACATTGCAAGATTACCACTTTGGAGTTCGTCACCGGCGGGACGTCTCCACACCAATGCAGACGCCCTCTCCCGACGCCCTTGTGAGGAAGAACAGTGCAGGTACTGCCAATGCCCGGAGGACCAGGAGGGCAGGACTTCACTGATCGCGTCACCACAGGGCGGCCATGAGAATGACTCTGTTCCGGGTGGGCACTGTAGCAGTCTTCAGGTCTAGTTTGCCGCAGGGGATACCGAGGGTCTGGAGGCCATGGATCCCCAACAGCTGCAACACGACCAGAACCAAGACCCTGCCCTTTCCCAGGTTCAGTGTTGAATTGGAGCAGGTCAGAGACCATCATTGCCAGAAGTATCTGCACTGGACCTCGAGACCAAGACTCTCTACTCCCATTGGGCCAACCTCACCAGCCGGAACGGCCTCCTCTATCGCTGCTGGCAGGCTCCCGGGGGTCACCGTGAGGTCTTCCAGCTCTTGGTACCTCAACAGTTGCGGTCCAAGGTCCTCCAGCTGGTCCATGGTGCGGCGAGGGCAGGACACTTTGGAGTTACCAAGACTCTGCAGTGACTTTGGTCTAGGTTCTACTGGCCTGGGTGTCGCCAGGACGAAGAGCTCCATGTCCATCGGTGCGATGCCTGCACGGCTCAGAAAGGACCTTTCCAACGCTCTCATGCCCCCTTGCAGCAGTATAAGGTGGGGCCTCCCATGGAGCGGGTTGGGGTGGACATCCCGGGAACCTTCCCCACCACTGACCAGGGGAACCGCTATGTTCTGGTCGCCAATGGATTACTTCACCAAGTGGCCTGAGGCCTATGCAGTCCCCAACCAGAGTGCTGTTACCACCGCTGAGCGTCTGGTCAACGAGATGTTCTGCCGGTTCGGGGTACCAGAGGAACTGCACAGCGACCAGGGCCGTAATTTTGAGGCTGTGGTGTTCAAGGAGGTCTGTCAGTGGATGGGTATCAGGAAGACCCGAACGACGCCAATGCACCCCCAAAGCGATGGGTTGGTGGAACGCTTCAACCACACCTTGGCCACCCAGCTTGCTATCCTGACCTCCCACCAGCAGCGTGACTGGGATCAACACCTTTCCCTGGTCCTAATGGCCTACCTTTCAGCAGTCCAGGAATCTACTAAGTGCACTCCAGTGGCCTTGATGTTTGGGCACGAGCTTCGTACCCCAGTGGACTTGGTGTTTGGATCTCCCCCCGGGCAGGAAGTGTGCGGGGACCCCGGGTTGGACTACCTCCACAACCTCCTCGCCCGGCTACGGGAGGTGCACCAGTTGACCAGGCAGGCTCTCCGAGATGCAGGCTCCCGGCAGAGGCGAGCTTATGATACCCGCTGCAAGAGGGAAGGACTGTCGCCAGGTCAGCATGTGTGGGTCTACAGCCCGGAGAGGAAGAAAGGGCTTTCCCCCAAACTGATGAGCCAGTGGGTTGGACCCTGCACTGTTCTTGAGAGGCTGTCCAACATGGTCTACAGGGGGAGCAGCAGTTCTCTCCCATCATGCCTTGGGACATGTGCTGCTGTTTAGATGTTCTTGTTTTATTGTTTATGGTTACGTTACTTTTAACTGTTATCTTGAATGTTGTGTTTATACTGCGGTTCAAAGTCACTGACAGTTATTGTTTTATAGAATGAGTGCAGTACCATAAGTGAGTTCTGTTATGCTGTTATTGACCCTTGAAGCACAGCGTAGCTCCAGCAAGTGTTTATTAAAGAGCTCCCCCTACCAGCTTAGGGTTGAACAGCAAGCTCCAACTTTCTGTTGAGCTTCTTTGCTAAGATTCCTCTGCATGCCACAATATGCTTTTTTTTTTGACGGTATAACATTTCATTTCATTGTTTTGCAGATGACTTGCAGATGTATCTGCCACTCAAAGCTGTAAAAACTCTCTTCACCTGTTATCGCATTACTTTGAAGACGTTTATTTTAATTAAATGAAAACAAAAGACAAATTTTCATTTTTGGCAAATCTGTTTGTAAAGACATTCACAGTGCTCTAGGCCCCTTATATCATCTTGTTTTAAGACAAATGTTAAAAAACCTCAGTGTGCACCTTGATGGTTCCTTTAAACTGTGTAGGTGTAGGCAGTTGAGTGCAGTAGTTCAGTCAGGCTTTTTTCATCTGAGACAGCAAGCCAATGTAAAGCCATACCTTCCAGCTAATGTCTTTGAATGTGTTATTCATCTGTTCATTACTTGCAGACTGGACTACTGCAATTCTTTGTACTTTGGTTTGGACCAGTCTTTTATTTATCGTCTCCAGATGGCCCAAAATGTGGTTGCTCATCTGCTTACTGATAGAAAACAGAAGAAGCATACATCCTCTGCTCCAGAAAGAACCATGAATTCCAGTTCAAAACTAATGTTATCCATTCCAGGGTCTAAACATAAATCTGGTGGTGGCAGAGGCTTCTCTGTGTCAGACTCCAGACTCCAGAATAAAGTGACTCTAAATATTAGATTTGCACAAATTGCTGGAGCATTTTAAATCTTTACTGGAGACACATTTTTATGAGCTGGCTTTTAACACACAATGGACCTAGACATTTTTTGTTTTAATAACGTTAGTTGTTTTTATGGTATCATAGTTTTATTTCTTGTCTTTTATATTTTATTACATCATTGTTGTGCATTTTACTTATTTTACTTGCATTTGAATTAAAAACACTTTGTGCAGCATGAACTGTTGAAAATATCAAGAAACAGAAAGGCCCTGGCCAGATGGTGGAGTCAGACTCAGGACATTCTTGCTGTGAGACAACAGTGGTATCTACTATGGCACCGTACTGCCCCAGCAGTGTAGACTTCGGAGTAATATTGCACAGTTTCAAAAAAATTACACTGAATATTTCCTAGGTTTAAAAACAACAACCCCCCCCCAAACCCCCAAAACACACATCTAAATGAACAACAGATGAGAAAAAAAATAGAACTTAAACACACTGTCTCTGGCCTGAAGATGGCAAAAACAAACAAACAAAAAGCAAAAACAGCTAAAATTCAGCAACTGTTTACCATTTTTGTGGCAGGGTATGGTTAGTGGCTTGGCTCCAGGGGAGGATTGGAGAATTGGGTTCATGGTGGGATTTTACAAAATTTTACAAGCAATTCAAATCTATAAAACACCACAAGTGTAGCATTGTTTTTTTATCCATACTGTACACATTCTTTAATCTACTTGATTATCATTAATGCACAAAGAATACAAAAATTCACCACAGCATATACAGATAGCACATCGTATCAAGCAGAACGCTCCCTAAAAATTTATATCATGACGGAACCATAACATTACATTGAGAACAAGTTCATCATTCAGTCCTTTAGGTGACAAAGTCTGCTAGATAAATATCCAAAAAGCCTAATTTTTCTTTAATAATAATATACCTCATAGGTATAACAAAAATCATACAGGTGTTCACATATCGAAATGCTGTACTGCTGTAACAGGACAAACAAGTAACAGAAAACTTTTGTAACATGTGACTTATAATGTATGAATGAATGAATGTAAGAATAATAAATGACATTTAATTATGTAATTACAGTTAGACACTGTCCGTGTCATAAAATTGAGGTTGTGATTGAAGAGAACCAAGAAGTAGGTTAGAAAATGGCTTTGAAGTAAAGATGGTTTTATGTGTTTTTCATGCATATACAGTTGTCTGACAGTAAAGCTACTTTTTCACAAGATGTTGCCACAGCAGTTTGCATGTTTGCTTCAGCAGATTTTTTTATCAGGCACCCTTCCTAATGTAATACGACAGAGATTTGTTTCTCTTTGTGGGATCTTTCATGTCCAAACCAGGGAACTTTCAATTAACAGCCAAAAGTATAAACCACTATACTGTGGAGCCACTCTGGACAGATGTCAGACAATAAAACCAGGAATGTGAGTACATGGCAACAGTTTTATTGTGAATTCTGTTGCACTGAAATGCAACTGATGTTAGCACAGAAACAAACAGACAGATATGACAATATCTGCTTTAACTGAATGCAGATTGGTATCCCAACTGTATTACAAATCTGAAGAATTCTCCAGGTCTTCAGTTAATCTTATACGAGGTGTTTATGGACAAGCATGATGCAAAAAATATGGAGGTTAATGGTGAATTTGAAAGTGTGTGTCACACACCTTTAACAGTTTACTACCAAAGAAATTAACCGAGATAATTTCCATCAACCATAGGCAGCATAAAGGCAAACACAAGGCAGCCAATATCTACTATACTGTATGTACTAACAAATAGGCAGAGTATTAGTAGTCTGGGCTATTTCAAAAGTGTTTAAAACAACTGCACACAATTGATTAACAACAAAATTACTTCACCTTAGCTTTAAGTTTTAATACAAGGAATGATGTTGGTCTGAGAAAGCAGCTTATTTAGATGTTTAGAAATTTCCTTCATTTTGAGTCCATAAATGAATGGATTTAGCAAAGGCTGATAGAGCATTATTTGTAATGTCATTATTATGCGTGTGGTTTTTGGAAAATCTGGATTTGCACGAGCTATGCTTACATCATACACAAAAAACACAGAGAGACTTAATAAAACTAAGAGATGGGGTAAACAAGTCTCTGCAGCTTTCTTCCTAATTTCTTTACAACTTCGATGAGAAACTATAAAGATTTTTGTGTATGTGAAAACTATAAAGAGCATAGGAAGAATTGCAAGATCTAATACAATGACCACACCAAAGATGGTAATTAATTTTGATCTTTCACACTGAAGAGTGTAAACTGCATTATTACAAAATATTCCTTTTATATTAGAGTCACACAGTTTAGCTTCAGCACTTGCTATTGCTTGGACAGCAACTTGACAAGCAGGTACAAGCCAAGCCACGACCAGGAAAATACCCACAGTAGTTTTTCTCATGATAGTTTGATATTCCAGAGGTTTACATATAGCCACATATCTGTCATAGGCCATGGCAGCCAACAGAAGGAACTCTGATAAAACTAGAGTGTAAAATATAAAGAACTGAAAGAGACAGGCTGAATATGTTGTGACTTGTTTTTCAGATGAAAAGTCAATCAGCAGTTTTGGGTAAACAGTTGTGCTGTAAAGAACAGAGTTCAGTAGCAATGCTGCAATGAAAATGTACATAGGCTCATGGAGGTTTTTATGATTCCAGATGAGATACAGAATAGTAGAATTAGTGCAGATTATTAGAATATATAATGTAAACATAACAAAAAAGAAAATATATCTGTACTTGTTAATCTCTGTGTACCAGTCCAGAGTTAGATAGGTAGCATTTGACTCTTCATCCATGAATTTTTTCAAAGACAAAACATTAAAAAATAATTAAAAATTGTAAAACCAGTAAAAATCCAAAACAAAAACAAACAACCAAAAAACAAATCCAAGACTATAGCAGTATTTAAATCCTGTTGTTTCTCTGGTTCATAAAAATATATGAACCTGAAATTTGTCTCTGAGCACCTTCATCACCCAAACACACACAGCGTATCATGCGAGTCTCTATAAGGTTTTTATCAAGTAGCCTCATCCTCAAGAGAGAAGGAGGTCTGAAACATGGTTGTTCAGTCTCTTGTAATTAGAATAGAATAGAATATAATTCAACTTTATTGTCATTGCACATGTCACAGGGCAACGAAATGCAGTTTGCATCCATCCAGAAGTGCTTTAGTGATATAGATATATTACAATATATATTAGCAATAATATAGATATGTAAGTATATTACAGAAATGGGTCTACTACGGTATGTAATATGTACACGGTATGAAGTATGTTATGAATATGCTATAACTATAAGTATATACAGGCTGTAGTGAGTACAAGCTATGTGCAGGCTATGAACAGGATATAAATATGAAAAATACAACTATACAGAATATGAAATAAAGAACTATACAGAAATATGAGATATACAGCTATACAGAAATGGGAACTATGCAAGTTGTACACAGTTGTAGAATTAAAAATTATCGTATGATTATTTATACAGAACTATACAGTAGTGCAGTTAAGAGGCTATATAAAGTGCTAGTGGTTGTGAGTGGTGGTTCAGTCCATGTTATTATTGTGTGTTTGAGGGTACAGTTGTCCATTGTATGTGTGTGTAGATGGTTGTGGGTGTGTGTATGTCCAGTCCATGTGTTAACGTGGGTCAGATGTCAGGAGGCAGAGTTCAGGAGTCTGACAGCTGTGGGGAAGAAGCTGTTCCGGTACCTGGTGGTCTTAGTCCGGAGGCTCCTGTAGCGCCTCCCAGAGGGCAGGAGGGTGAAGAGTCCATGTGATGGGTGACTGGGGTCTTTGATGATTTTCCCAGCCCTTTTCAGACACCGCTTCCTGTAGATGTCCTTTATGGCAGGAAGTGGTGCTCCGGCGATGCGCTGGGCAGTTTTCACGACCCTCTGCAACGCCTTCCGGTCCGAGGCAGAGCAGTTCCCGTACCAGACTGTTATACAGTTGGTCAGGATGCTCTCGATGGTGCAGCGATAGAAGTTCACCAGGATGTCTGAGGACAGGTGGTTCTTCCTCAGAGTCCTCAAGAAGAAGAGGCGCTGGTGAGCCTTCTTGACCAGCTTGGAGCAGTTGGTCGTCCAGGTGAGATCCTCGGAGATGTGGACTCCCAGGAACTTGAAGCTGCTCACACGCTCCACAGCCGTCCCCTTAATGTGGATGGGTGGATGTGGGTCAGCATTCCTCCTGTAGTCCACGATGAGCTCCTTGGTCTTCTCGGTGTTAAGCAGCAGGTTGTTTGTGTCGCACCACTGAGCCAGACGATCTACCTCCTCCCTGTAGGCGGCCTCATCGTTGTCACTGATGAGGCCAATCACCGTGGTGTCATCTGCAAACTTAATGATGGTGTTAGAACCATCGGCAGGTCTGCAGTCGTGGGTGAAGAGGGAGTAGAGGAAAGGGCTCATCACACAGCCGTGTTCATTGTGATTGTAGATGAGCAGTGGTTATCCAGCCGGACATGTTGGGGGCGGTTGGTCAGGAAGTCCAGTAACCATTTGCAGATGAGGGAACTGATGCCCAGGTCTGTCAGTTTCCTGATGAGTTGTGAGGGGTGGATTGTATTGAATGCTGAACTGAAGTCTATAAACAGCATTCTGGCGTAGGTGTTGTTGTTGTCCAGGTGTGAGAGGACAGAGTGCAGTGCGATGGAGACTGCATCCTCTGTGCTCCTGTTCTGGCGGTATGCGAATTGGTGGGTCCAGGGTGGGGGGGAGACAGGATTTGAAGTGTGCCGGTACCACAGCGTGGTGCCAAGGACAGGTTGAATATGTCTGTGAGCACTCCTGCAAGCTCCCCAGAACACGCTCTGAGAACATGCCCGGGGATGCCATCAGGACCTGCAGCCTTGTGGACATTGATCCTGCTCAGCACCGCTCCTACATCGGTGGGGGAGACAGTCAGAGGTTGGTGGTCTGGCGTCATGTCTGCTTTGGTTGTGGTTGTGGGGTTCCCTCGCTCAAAACGAGCATAAAAGTTGTTGAGCTCGTTGAGGAAGGAGACATCAGAGGATGCGGGGAGGGTTTGGTGGTCCTGTAGTCTGTAATGGTCTGGAGTCCTTGCCACATGCGTGTTTGGCTTTTTTGATACCCTTCTTTAGATTAGCCCTGGCTGTACTGTAGGCGTGTGCATCTCCTGACCTAAAGGCGGTGTTGCGGGCCTTCAGGAGGAGACGAACATCCCGGTTCATCCAAGGCTTCTGGTTGGGGTACATGGTGATCCGTTTCTGGGTGGTGACACTGTCTGTGGTTTTGGAGATGTAATCCAGTACAGATGAGGCGTACTGGTCCAGGTCTGTGTGGGTGAACATATTCCAGTCTGTGTTTTTAAATCTGTCCTGGAGCACTGCGTCTGTCCCCTCTGGCCACACTTTAATTGTCCTCACAGCAGGTTTCACACGTTGGATGAGTGGTGAATACCGAGGTGTGAGGAACAGGGAGAGATGGTCCGATTGTCCAATGTGGGGGAGGGGTGTGGCTTTGTAGGCTCCAGCCAGGTTGGAATACACATGGTCTAAAGTCTTGTCTCCTCTGGTGTGGCAGGAGACATGTTGGTGGAATCTGGGGAGGACTGTCTTTAAGTTGGTGTGGTTGAAGTCGCCAGCAACAATAAAAGCAGCCTCGGGGTGTTTATTCTGGTGTTTGTTAATGGCTGCAGAAAGTTCTTTCATGGCCAACCTAGCATTAGCGTCGGGGGGGATATACACGGCAGTGAGTATGATCGAAGTGAGTTCTCTGGGGAGATAATAAGGTCTGCATTTGACCATTAAAAACTCCGCATTAGGTGAGCAGTGACTCTCAGTAGTAGTGGAGTTCATGCACCAAGCATTGTTAATATAAATGCACAAACCTCCACCTCTGGTCTTGCCGGAGTCATCTGCTAGCCTGTCGGCTCGGTGTGTGTGGCGTCCTGCTAACTCGATAGCATTGTCCGGGCAGCTGTTGTTCAACCATGTTTCGGTGAAAAACATGACATTTGAGTCCATAATCCATCTGTTGTTAGTGATGGAGAGCCGTATCTCATCCATTTTGTTTGCCAGAGAACTCACATTGGCAAGGAAAATACTGGGTAAAGGCAACCGGTGTGGTGTTAGCTTTAGCTTAGCCCGTAGCCCTCCGTGCCTACCTCACCTTTGTTTACGTTCTCAGCGCCATCTGCGTGCGCTTCCGCCCAGCCGGGGAGAGTGGGCAGCCTCCGGTGTTCTGGAGATCTCTGGGATGAGTCGGAGATCGGCGATAAAACTGTTGGAGTTATGAGTCCAGATGTCCAGAAGCTCTTGTCTGCTGTAGGTCAGCAACGCACAACAATTCTGGATGAATAATCCAGTTAAAAGTAGATAAAAAACCGCTAAATAGCAGATTCTGGAGAGACATTGAGCCTTGCGTTGTTCACGCACCGCCATCTTGGTCCCAATTAAGGCTTTAGGAATGTACAGTTAATATGTCCTTTCTTTTCAGTGTGAACTGAATTGTTTCCCATACTTCATGTTTTATCTCAACACTGAACTTTCAGTTGTCTAGGAAGAATATATTGTTTGAGTCCGGTTTAACAATGACTTGAGTTTACTCTTTTGCTACCTTATTTCGACAAGGAGCTATTCTCTTTGATTACGTCAGAAGCTAGTATATTTATACTTATTCTTACTAAATACGTATAATCCTCAGAACATATTTTCCAGTGCAAATGGAGATGGAGACGAGGTTAGGTACACTGATTTTGCACAAAAATGTATCACAAAGTGCGGATCGTTCACTGGACGGCACGTACACAGACATGCCATCGGGGCTGAAAGCCAACATCTGAAAGATTCTGATGCTGTGGGTTTTGTCACTCTCCGTCCAAAATTCACTGAACCAGCAGCAAAAGATCAAATTTACGCTTTACATTTGATAAACATCGTCATTAATTGTCTTGATGCTAGCTCAGTCATCCAGGTAATTAAATCCCAAAAGTTTGATTCTGTTCATCTGGATGTAGCATAGCGTGAGACTTTCAAAAGTAATGGGGGACATTTAAAAGATGTGTACAGTAAATCTATGCATAGGATCAGTATTTAAGGTTAGTGGTGGGCGGATCGATCCAAATGTTGATAGTACCTTCATCACCCAGACACAAGTCGGCATTAGTATCGGATCGATACTAGCCTGGTTAGATTGATTCTTTACTTTGAGTTCTGCTTGTTTACAATGCTGTGCTTTCGGCAAAGACGAAACAGCAAGGTCGCTGGACTCGCCGCTCCTGTGTCAGCGAAGAGCAGGCACACTTTGCTCCCTCTCCTCCACTCTTATGTTTTGGTGTTGCGCTGTCACGTCATGTGACTTAGATACTTTGGGGGTTGTTAAGTTGTTTACATATTAATTATATTTTTACCAGTTGTTTTTGTTGTTGAGAATTTTAATTGTAATTTTTGTATTATAGTTTATGAACAGTATTTGTTTTAATTTGCTTACTGGTTTGCGTGCAGTTAAGATTTTAAAAAAAAGAAAAAAAGATCACCACCACGGCAGACCAGATGGCATTTTCATGCTTCGCAGCATCATTTATTCTTACAATAATCACACAGTTGC
>NW_024583205.1:34436-38379 GCF_018398535.1 Haplochromis burtoni | reverse complement strand
ACAAAACAAATCGTCTTACGATATGACAAAAATCATGGACAATCCATAGAAAAGCCGCACCTGACTAAAAGCCGCAGGGTTCAAAGCTTGTGCAAAAAGTAGCCGCTTATAGCCCGACAATTACGGTAGTTTTATGGACAAAAACCACCAGGTCATTCAGTGTTCCCTTAGTGCTAATGTATAAGAGATGTTGGTGTACTATACCTGAAGTAATGTTGTTAAGTCCCTAAGTCATATTCTTTTATTGTCATGACTGTATTTGAAGCTATTTTTATTTTTGTATGATACCTGATTCAGTTTATGAAGTAAACTAAAGTCTAAAATACTTAGTCAGTCATTTGTTTAATAGTAATTTAACATTACATAATTCACATATAAAACTATGAATTGTAATTTTAAATGGTTTAAAAGCATGTAGAATAGCATATGTAGGCAAGTATATTTCTCCTTTTTTTTTTTTTATCAAGAAGCAAAGATAAAAAGAAGAAAAAAAACAGGGCAGGGCTCGGGGGTTGAATCATCCATCCCCACCAATGGCAAAACCAAATCTACGCACTTGGTCTGTTTACACCTACAGGCCAGTGGGCACTCTTTCAATGATGAGGATGTACACATGCCGGACAGAGACGAACGCTGATTTGAGCGGGGAGTCAAGGAGGCCATTTACGTGAAAGGGGAAAGAGCATCTCTGAATCGAGCAAGGGGCCTAAGGATACATTTTTGCTATCTTACAATGCTGTGATAGCAGCTATTCCCCAACTCTCTGTGAACTGTACTTATGCCCATTGAATTCTACACCTTGCATAGCTTTGCCTGATTGAGTGCTCTCTCAGTAAATTGAACTGTAGCCCAAAATTACAGCAGATATTTCCAAATGAAACATAAACAAACTCCTCACACTCTCATCGGACAGTACATGAACACCTCAACAAATGCAATGTATACATAGTTTGGACAATCACCATCTAAACACTGTGCAAAGATGTCACCTGCGCAAACGAGAAACTTAAACTGTGGTGTCCTGTAGGGTTCAATTTACAGTGTATATGTGAAGAAGCGCTGTGTGCAAACAGGAGATGAGGACTCAAACACAGACTTCACAGAGGCAAAAATGGGGACTGAAAAGGCAGTTTATTTTAGGCTCAGGAAAAATTATACAACTAATGATGAACTAAACTAGACTGGGAAAATATAAACTAAACCTCACAGAGAGGAACACAAGGGAACACACAGCATGAGGGACGACGCGACACAGAACTCTGACATAAGTACACGAAAGGTAATGAGGGAAGTGTAAAGTACACAGGGAACACAGCTGAGGACAATTACACATGACAGCGCGGGGAGGAAACTAAACTGAAAATGCTGACACCAAGACATGGACCTTGAACATAACACACAGAGAGAGAGAGAGAGAGAGAGAGAGAGAGAGAGAACATGATGGAAAGAGGAAAATGCAGAACACAAGGAGTGGGAGCAAAGCACAATAACTCACATCACTAAATACACGGTCACACAGAGGGAAACAATGGGGATAAAGACACAAGGGGAAATCCAATAAATCAACCTGAACAACTTAGGACCCATAGAATAACAAATGAACTTAACATGACACAGGAACACAGGAAAACTAAGAACGCTGGGTCAAATGACCCAGGACCCTGACAGTATATGCAGTTTAACAGCAACACTCTGTGATTTATTCAAGACACTTCCTAGCATATAAATCTGTTTCACACTTTACTGCACATACAGTTTAATAGATGGTGGAGCCTGGTGATCTTATCTCAGGAATTGGGGGATGCAGGAAGCCACCTTTAGGTGACCCTGTAAGAGGAGATAAGGGGTTGTAAATGATTTCTCTTGGAGATGCTCAATGGCGTAAAAAACAGCTGTGGAATGCTTTTGTTCTTTTTTAGTGTATTTAAGCAAGGGCTGTGCTGAGATCTGGAGAGAGACTATGTATCAGTGTCATGCTGAATGTCTTCTATCTCAAGTTGTTGGGAACGTAGCGTTTTCAGTGGGAGAAACATTTTGTCACTCATCCAAGTGACTTCTTCAGTCTACAGGCATCTTACAATGCTGTAATTGCAGCCATTCCCCAACTCTCTGTGAATGGTACTGATTTACAGCATTTGAGATGTAGAGGATGCATCCCACTTCTTTCTAAAAGCACTTATCATTCCGAACAAGTACAATCCCCATCTTGACCTCTTTATGGCCATGGTATATAGGATATTTTAGTGTGGGTAGGTAACTATCCTGAAGTATAGAAAAAGATTTAAAGATTTAAATGTTTAACAATAAATATAAACTGTGCCCTTGATTCCTGTCAGAAGAAAATTGTATATAGTGTGATCAGCTTCATGAAATGTGTTCTTTTATTGATCACTAAGCAAATGTCTACGTGACTTTTGACATGAACTCTTGTGTGATAAACAACTAACAGCTTCCTCTTTTATAAGAACATACAGACTTAGAAAAGGGGAACCTCAGCTCTGAGTTCCTAGAATAACTCTGTTATCTTTGTACACACACACACACACACACACACACACACACACACACACACACACACACACACACACACAAGCTTGTATAAATAAAGAACGCAGATGGTGATACAGTGCGAGTCTGTGAGTGCCTCCTATCAGGAAGAGCGCTCTGTGACCATCCTCGCGAGTAAAAGACAACTGCAGTGTTAGTGTTTTCTAACTCAGGTGTCTTAGCTGAAGAACTGCGGGGGTGATTTATAGAAATCCCCTGTCATAAAATTTGTTACATTTTAATGTTCAGTTCAAAGATTGCCATGGTCCTCTCGGTCGATTCTCCCATTTCTGTCTGTGTATATGATCTGATTATAGTTGAGCTTGCTTCCCACTGTGCTGTTCCACACCTGGGAGAAATTGCTGATTATGCATCTGACTGCTGTTGGGCTCATAACCCAGAATAAAGGCAGTTCAAAATTCGACTCCAGATCATTGCACCACACGCAGTATACAGTCTCAATGTCTTATAATCATGAGTACAGCAACAGGGAACGTGAATTTATTTGGACTGTTGTCTCTGTTCAGATGTCCCTTACCTTGGAAAAAAGGAATTGTCTATTGGAGGCACTGAGGAGAGTGCTGTTTTGGAGCGAAGACAGAAAACTACATTTTAGTGTGTTCAGCCAACAAGCTAGCAGGAGACTATTCATCTACCTCCCTTGTAATACCCTTCCTTGGAAATCCAGTATCATTACAAGGGCTTTAGAGTGTGACGAATTTGGTGGCGAATAAAGAGAGAGAGAGAGCTGCTGCTGAGGAAACATTTGAGAAGGCCATGGACATTTGTAGAAGCTGCAACATTGAGATTCCTCAGGGAGCAAGGCACAAACAGAAAAGACTCGAAGGATTTGTGCTCGAATCCAGCTGTGGTGCAACAACCAAATCTCACAAGCTCAGCAGAGCTTAGGTGTGAGATGTTCTTTCCTTGTTTGGACCGAATGTTGCAGGAGCTAGCAGACAGATTTTTAGGGGTAGGACAGAAAATGGAGGGTATTCAGGCATGCAATCCATCTTCCTCAACATTACTTTCCGAAGATGCCTTAAAACCCATTGTGGCACACTACCATGTGACGATAAAGCCTGAAGAACTTGTCATGGCAAAAAACTTCATGAAAAGAAAAATGGAAAAAGAGGACATTCACAACATTACAACTGCCTTCCACTTGCTTGACGATGACATGTTCCCAATTCTGAAGGTTCAAATTCAAATTCAAATTTTTATTTGTCACGTACACAGTCATACACAGTACGATATGTAGTGAAATGCTTGGACAACTGCTCGTGACCTAAAGAAAACAAAAAAGGAAAAGGCTATGAATAAGATAGGAAATAAATATGAAAAATTAAAAAGGGTAAATTTAACTAGGAAGGAATAAAATTTAAATTAAGGTTAA
>NW_024583205.1:0-14694 GCF_018398535.1 Haplochromis burtoni | reverse complement strand
AAATGAAATAACTGTACAACACAAATTAGAATGAAGGGTAAATTTAACTGGGAAAGAATAAGATAAAATATATAAATTAAAGTTGAAAATAAAATAACTGTACAACAAAATACACAATATAGAACTATATAAGAATGTATGAAGAAATATAAATATAAATAAATATATACACAATAACAGCAGCTGTACAAGTATTAACCGGAAATGAAGAATGTAGTGACTAGGGATGGGTACCGGTGTCCGGTGCCATGATGGCACCGGTTCTGACATAAACGGTAGTAACCAGACCAAAAAGCAGCGCACATTTCGGTGCTTTATTTCGGTGCTTTTTTTCCCTGAGCTGTGATACACTTCTAGCCAATCATTTTACGTTTCCCAGGATAGTAGGCGGGGCCAGGTACGTACGTTCAGTTAGAGCAGAGCTACAGATTAAAAATGTCCAAGGCGAAGCGGTCAAAAGTCTGGCTGTACTTCACAGCAAAATATGCAAACTCAGCAGCAACAAGTGCTTTAAGCTGATACTGTGATACTGTCAAAGGAGGTAACACCTCGAATCCGATGAAACACCTGGCGACGCATAGCGTTTTTTTTAAAAGCCGAGAAATGCGCCGTATTTGATAGCTTGCTGCGAGACCTCACACTGTGCACGTTGGGTGGGTTGCCAGTTATCGGACCCGGAGCAACATCCCCCAAAAACCCGAAGAATAGAGTCCTGGCCCCTAGCCCTGCCAGTGTAGCAGAAATGATGACGGATGATGATGATGCAGCAGCAGCCGTTCTTCTCTGCGTGAGTAGCTTAATGTTGTTCGTGTGTAATTTACGTTGAGTAGGCTAACCACGTTATTACATTAATGCATGTAAGGTGAACTAGCAAACATCATCATAGCTACATGCGGCTGTCTTCTTGTTTGATGGCAGATACTCCCTTCACCCTGGACAAAAAGGCTAAAATGACCAAAGAAAAAGTGGAAAACAGCTAAACATGAGAGGTTTTTGGACAAAGTTTGTGTTTTTTCCATTGTTTAAGCACTGCTTCCAGCCAAGAGTGATGCCATATATGCCCCATAGCTGCAGAAAAGGCTAACATTGTTATCTTTTTACAAAAAAAACAAACAGCTGAACATGAGAGGTTTTTGGACAAAGTTTGTGTTCTCCATTCTTTAAGCACCGGTTCGAGCACCGTTTAAGCACCGGCACCGTTTCAAAAGTACCGATTTGGCACCGGTATCGGATAAAACCTAAACGATACCCAACCCTAGTAGTGACCAGTGTTGTGCAATCCACATTATGTCTTGTGCAGTGCAAATATGCTTAAAGTGATTTAAGTGATGAAGTGAAAACAAATGTCCAGAATGTCCAGTGTGTGTGTAAGAACTATATGTGTGGGTCAGTACTGTGTGGTGGTGTGATTGAGAGACCGTATCGCCTGCGGGAAGAAGCTCCTCCTCAGTCTCTCTGTGTTGGTCTTCAGGGAGCGGAATCGCTTTCCTGACCTCAACAGAGAGAACAGTCTGTTGTTGGGATGGCTGAGGTCCTTCACGATCTTCCTGGCCTTGGTCCAGCACCGCCTGCTGTAGATTGAGTGCAGGTCAGGGAGCTCGGAGCGGATGGTGCGCTCAGCTGACCGCACAACCCTCTGTAGAGCTCGTCTGTCCTGCATGGTGCTGTTCCCGAACCAGGTTAAGATGTTTCCCGCCAGGATGCTCTCTATGGTGCACGAGTAAAAGTTCCTGAGCACCTTGGAGGGCAGTTGGAAGTCTCTCAAGCGTCTGAGGTGGTAGAGACGCTGACGGGCCTTTTTCACCACGGTGTTGATGTGACAGGACCATGACAGGTCCTGCGTGATGTGAACTCCGAGGTATTTGAAGCTGTCCACTCTCTCCACTGGGCACTCGTTAATGACATCAGGTCATCTTTAGAATTGCCATTCCTGTCAGTAGCTGCAGCTGTGAGCGCTCTTTTAGTGCCTTGTGTTGTCTCCACACATGGCTAAGGAGAACCGTGGGACAAGAGAGGCTGAATGATTTGGCCATATTATCTATTGAAAAGGAATATTTGAATAATATTGACCCTGAAAAGGTCATTGATAGGTTCACAAAACTCAAGCCTCTAAGATACAGTCTCCTGTTACCACAATAAAGAGGTGTTTTCAGTGTAGTGCAGGTCTATGATGATTTTCAGTGCTCCTATCATGTAGTATTGATTCTGGTTATGTCTTGGTTAAGTCCTAAAGTAGTCCTGATTTTGAACTGTTGTAGTCCTGTTTTAATTCCAGATCAGTTCTGGGTCTGGTTGAATTGGGGTTTAGGCCCCGTGTCTTGATGCAGCCTCTGATTTTGTTCTGCCTTGCTGCTTAATTAAAAAACTAGTTTAACCCTTTAAGACCTACCATAGAACTAAGTCCGCCAGAGCTTATATTATATTTTTACATGCTGTGGAGCCATTTTTGGGAGCATTTCAAGTTGCTATACATCAATACAACCATTATAGCCCAAATTTTAATAATATGTATTCATTAAGTGCATAGTAATTACATAAATTGCAAAAAAGTGCAATAAACTACAAAAAAATTGAAAATCGTTTTTGTTTTTTTAACATATATTTCTAGTTAGAGAAATTTAAGAGGCTTATCCCTCAAAACTGTAAATACAAAAAAGTTGCACAAAATAGTTTCCCACCACAGGAAATTTATTTTGAGTGTCTTCATAGTTTTATTTTTGAAATACACCAATTTTTATATACTGCAGGAAAAACGAAAATAAATATTATAGTGCAAATTTGCAAAAAAGCAGCATATGCATCAAAATAAACTATTTCCAGCAGTGCAATATGAGTCCTAAGCATCCCAGAAACGACACAGAAAGTCATAAAGTCAAAGATAACTTTTAAAAACACCAGTATAGGCTCATGAGGCCCTGATGGTAAAAAACTACATTTCCGCGAAAATGACGTCACTTCCGGTTTCGGGCAGGTACATGGCGGACATGCGATAGTTCGCGCTGATGTCCAACGTAGGAAGTGTTATGAACAGCTGATCGGATCGGCAAAGCGTGTTTCTGGAATATTATGTTTTTGTTGCTGCAAGTGCTTTTTATGCAGTTTTTGCAAAGCTATATGTGGAAGGAAACTGTGACCTAGGACAAGCTGATGGCATAAGATGTAAGTACAACTCCTCCGGTTTCATATGCAAAAAAAATTATTGCGCTAGCTTACGTGGTTGCAGTTCTACAAGGATTTAAAAGTAGTTGCGCAAAACGGAGCGTGCCCGCCCTGACCGGTTTTAAAGGGTTAAACATATCAGGTCCCCATAAGGAGAATCATGTGCTAACGGCTGTCTAAATGACTCGGGTAAAGTTTGTAGCATGCGTGCTTGTTGTTTTTGTCTGCTTCCACTTGTCTTTGCACTAGGATGATGTCGGAGTAAATGTGCAGTCATATTCGTTGTGTTCCGTGGCGTGGCACATCCAACATACTGTTTTACTTTTGTCCATGACGCGCTTACCTTCAATTTGCCATGTTGCAACGTGAGCTTAACTTCTGTCTCGCTAGCTTTCCCTGTGGTCAGTGAATCTGCGTTCGACTACTCCGCCTAGGCTGCACTGTCGAGCGCAGATCCACTGAGCACTCAACACAGACAGCATCGTCAGAAGAAAAGTTGATAAAATAAATTTTAAAATTTGTATTGTTCGATACATATGCATACACAGCAAATCCAGCATGTCCAAATTAACACTGTCAGATTTGATTTCAACACTATTAAAGTGTCTATATGGGTCCACACCAGAGAGTGTTAATTTAACTCTTTTTGGAGAGTTGGTACGTTAACTCTGATTTAGTGTTAAACACCAAATCTGTCTGGAGTTGATAATTTAACACTTACTAATGCTAACTAGGTGTTAAGAGTTTATATATTAACTCTCAAAGAGTATTTTAGTTTAACTACGTAAGAGTTATCTTCTAATTAATTCTAAAAAGCGGGAATTTTACTGTTCTGAACTTCTAGAAATTTCTTTTGGAAATAAACATTTACTAAAAAGATGCAATGGTTTTTGAAAAACATTTATTCTGAACTGTGCACCACAATTTCAAAACATTTTCTGAAAGATGTAACAGTATACATGTTCTCACTTTCATTAGAATTTTGTTTATCAAAAGGTCTGACATAGGTGAGCTGGTAAATGCAAATAACAGCATTCTCATCACTTATTTCTTCAATACACAGACGATGCCATCTCTCATCTCCTCCACACATCACTCACTCACTTGGACACTAGAAGGGGGAATTATGTTAAAATGCTCTTCATAGACTACAGCTCTGCATTTAATACCATAATTCCCTCCACACTCACCACCAAGCTGGAGCATCTGGGACTCAGCTCATCTATGTGTCAGTGGATCTCCAACTTCCTAACTGGCAGACCACAGGCAGTAAGGATGGGCGGACATGTCTCAGCCTCCACCACTCTCAGCACTGGAGCCCCCCAGGGGTGTGTTCTGAGCCCCCTGCTGTACTCTTTGTACACATATGACTGTGTGGCCACTACCAGCTCCACCACCATCATCAAGTTTGCTGACGACACCGTCGTGGTGGGCCTGATCTCTGATAACAACGAGACGGCCTACCTGAAGGAGATTAGGAATCTGGAGAACTGGTGCCAGAGGAACAACCTCCTTCTAAACGTCAGTAAGACAAAGGAGCTGATAGTGGACTTCAGCACTAAGCAGGAGAGGAACTACCAGACCCCCGTCATCAACGAGTGCCCAGTGGAGAGAGTGGACAGCTTCAAATACCTCGGAGTTCACATCACGCAGGACCTGTCATGGTCCTGTCACATCAACACCGTGGTGAAAAAGGCCCGTCAGCGTCTCTACCACCTCAGACGCTTGAGAGACTTCCAACTGCCCTCCAAGGTGCTCAGGAACTTTTACTCCTGCACCATAGAGAGCATCCTGGCGGGAAACATCTTAACCTGGTTCGGGAACAGCACCATGCAGGACAGACGAGCTCTACAGAGGGTTGTGCGGTCAGCTGAGCGCACCATCCGCTCCGAGCTCCCTGACCTGCACTCAATCTACAGCAGGCGGTGCTGGACCAAGGCCAGGAAGATCGTGAAGGACCTCAGCCATCCCAACAACAGACTGTTCTCTCTGTTGAGGTCAGGAAAGCGATTCCGCTCCCTGAAGACCAACACAGAGAGACTGAGGAGGAGCTTCTTCCCGCAGGCGATACGGTCTCTCAATCACACCACCACACAGTACTGACCCACACATACAGTTCTTACACACACTGGACATTCTGGACATTGTTTTCACTTCATTACTTAAATCACGCTGCTGTTATTGTGTATATGCTGCTGTTATTGTGTATATATTTATTTATATTTCTTCATACATTCTTATATAGTTCTATATTGTGTATTTTGTTGTACAGTTATTTTATTTTCAACTTTAATTTATATATTTTATCTTATTCTCCCAGTTAAATTTACCCTTCATTCTAATTTGTGTTGTACAGTTATTTCATTTTTAACCTTAATTTATATTTTATTCCTTCCTAGTTAAATTTACCCTTTTTAATTTTTCATATTTATTTCCTATCTTATTCATAGCCTTTTCCTTTTTTGTTTTCTTTAGGTCACGAGCAGTTGTCCAAGCATTTCACTACATATCGTACTGTGTATGACTGTGTACGTGACAAATAAAATTTGAATTTGAATTACAATATGCATGTCCTTCATTCATCACTTTGTGGAACTTCAACGCACTTCTGCTCTCCCCCATATTCCATCTTCACAAGCATATCCTATGTGGAGATTGAATAAAAATTAGTTGACACTAATTAATGGCACAAATAATCCAGTAATCAATTGCAGCACAGTAAAAAAAAAAGAGCCATTACTTGTGTAAAGTATTTTCCCAAAAGACAAGGACACAGGCAACAGGTAATACTGAACTAAATGTAAAACCTCAACCTTTTTCATTTTTACCTAAACCGTGTGCACAAAACTCTGGAGGGATCTATGCTAACGTAGAATCCAGTCAGGACGTCAGCTACTGCTGTTTGCTCGTTTTTTTTATGGGCGATCGTTTTCAGGCTTCAAGTAGCACCATTATACCAACATTTCACATTCTAGACATTGTTTTAGGTGTATTTGACCAAAGGTTTGACTGAAAATTCACATGCAAGCTTTTTTTCAAGGCTAGCTAAAAGGCTCATGGCTGTTCCTCTTGAGTGGAAGTTCATGGCCCAGTTAGACATGCACTCAAGTCAGCTGATCAAAGTCATACGTGCCAAAGGAGGAGCAACACGCCAAAAGATTGCGAACATCTTGGACACATTGGACCAGGTAAATCTGTACCATCAAACAAGATGCTTCGTAACTAAGAGGGCTGTCAAAATATATCTGAATCCTTCATAAAGACAATATGGGCAGGCCAATGCTAATCATGGCTTTCATATGCATGAATGTTTTTAGCGACTCAAAAAATACACCACTGAACTCATCCCCTTTTCTTTCTGTAATGAATCTCTGGGCTTGTGAATTACTGTTTTTAAATAAAGTACATGTAAGTTAAGCAATAAGAGTAAGGATGTCTGTCTTATGAAATTTAGAGTTTAAAATTAATCAACATTTGTTGTTCTAGACTGTGGACATTAATCATCGGAAAAAAAGTTAACTGTTAGAACAAACATAACACGTGAACCATAGTTGGATTGCTGACATGTATTTATTATCATGACCATATTGGACATTATGTAATTCCCAGCAACAACACATTACATATTGGATTGACTTTGTTTTAAGTAAGACGGGCTTACTTGATTATTTAAGTTCAAAGGAATAGTTTGACATGTTGGGAAATCTTATCTTTCTTGCTTACAATTTGATTAGAGTCAGATTGATACACCTCTCTCTGCTGTTTCTGGTGTGTGATGACACCCAGCCAAGAAATAGCCCAGCACATAACACATATTGGTACATCACCCAAACACTTAATCACAGTAAGAAGTGAGGCTAATGATGATTTGTGTTTGTGTCTTGTACCCCTCTGTAGGACTGTGGAGCAGATGATGTTCAGAGGGCTAATACAAATAACTACATGCAGTATTCTACCATATGCAAACTTATATCACTAAAAGATTATACTGACTACTAAATACAATTTTCCATTGACAAAGACGAAGGAAGTTGCCCTGCCGGGAGCTTAGGAGACTAGAGACATGGCTGCACACGCTTCTCCACTTCCACCCTTCGACACGGAGTCCGACCTCGGTTCTGTCAGACCTCGCTGGATGAAATGGCTTCAGTGGTTGGAAAACTACACCACAGCAATGAATATTACTGGAGATGCAAGATTAAGAACATTATTGCTGCATGTGGCTGGTGAAAAAGTGCATGACGTTTACAACACGTTAGCAACAGATGGCGACAAGTACGCAGATACAAAACAGAAACTGTCAGCATTCTTTGCGCCTAAGAAATACGTGCAGTATCAGATTTATCTGTTCAGGAAAGTGGTGCAGGAGTCAGGTGAAACGTTGTACAACTATCACACCAGGTTTAGGATTTTAGCCAAAAACTGTGAGTTTGCAAACATGACTGCAGAGATTAAAACACAAATTATCCAAAGCTGTACATCATCACAGCTTCGTAGAAAAGCACTCAGAGAACCTGATTTAACGTTGGATGATCGATTAAATCATGACCGTGCATGTGAGTTGTCTGAATTGCAAGCTACAGGGATGGAAGCTGACAAGACAGCTGCAGTTAATAAAGTACAGCACAAAACAGGACGTGATACCATGGCTAGAAACAAATGGACACCCTCATGGCAGCCAAATAACCGCTGTCAAAACTGTGGAGGCAGATATCCTAATGAGCAAGACTGCCCAGTGAAAGACAAAATCTGTAATTCTTGTGGCAAATTCAATCATTTTGCAACGCAATGTCGCTCAAAGAGAAAAGAGACACACTGTGGAAAGAAGTATAAGAAAAACCTGCCACCGCAAACTGTTCATCAAGTAACTGATAGCGCTACACATGTGGAGACAGGTCACACATCCAGCAATGATGACGCTTATGTATATGTGGTGAACACAGCTCAACATCCTAAACATCCTAAACACACTGAAGTCAGAGTAATGGGCACCCAGATACCGGTGCTAATCGATTCTGGGGCCACTGCTAACTGCTTAACTGAAGCTACCTACAACAAACTGACACCACGTCCTACGTTAACTTCTACAGACATCAAGATTTGCCCATACCACTCATCTACGTCTGGATCTACCGTGTTCTCAAAACTTGATCTCAGGGCAGGATACAACCAACTTGAACTACACCCTGACAGCCGCTACATTACAATGTTCACTACTCATCTGGGACTTCGGAGGTATAAAAGACTGAGCTTCGGAGTTTCTTCTGCAGCTGAAGTGTTCCAAAATGCTATTCATCAGACACTGCAAGGACTAAACGGAGTCAAAAATCTCAGTAATGACATTATAGTCTTCGGCAGGGACCAGGCTGACGATGACAACAATCTTACAGCTCTCTTTAAGTGACTATCAGAGTCGGGTCTTACTCTGAATTGAGAGAAGTGTGAATTTAATAAAACAAAACTTGAGTTTTTTGGTTTCATCTCCTCCGCAGGTGGCATTTCAGCAGATCCTAAAAAGGTTGCAGCAGTTCAACACGCTCCCAACCCAAAAACACCTGCTGACATCAAAAGTCTCCTTGGCATGGCCAATTACTGCTCGAGGTTCATCAGGGACTTCTCATCAATCTCTGAGCCACTGCGCTGGCTCGCACACAAGGACACCCCTTGGACATGGGGTCAGGACCAAGAAACTGCGTTGCAGGCACTCAAGGTCAGTCTCAATAGCGACACGACGATGTCCTACTTCTATCCCAGCAGACAGACTGAACTTGATTGTTGATGCTAGTCCAGTAGGACTGGGCGCCATTCTCTGTCAAAAAGATGAAAAGGGGATTAAGCACATTATTACATATGCAAGCAGAGCACTGAGTGATGTGGAAAGGAGATAATCGCAAATGAGAAAGAAGCACTCGCCATTGTGTGGAGTTGCGAACATTTCCATTTGTATGTCTATGGACATCCATTCACACTGGTGACTGATCACAAGGCACTCAAAATCATCTGGAATAACCCAAGATCAAAACCACCTGCCAGAATCGAAAGATGGGGACTGAGACTTCAGCCATACAATTTCAGAGTGGAATACAGAAAAGGTGCTGATAATCCAGCTGACTTTATGTCACGTCATCCAGTGCCAACACAGAATGAAAGTGCTCGTGCATGTAAGGTTGAAGAAGAGTATGTTAATTTCTTCTCTTATCACTCCACCCAAAAAGCCATGACCCTTCACAAGATAAAAACAGAGACAAAGACCAGGTTCTGCAGGAAGTCATCGGTCCCATCAGGAACAACACGTGGCATCTAACAGATAAATCCCAGCATGCTGACATTTTGAAATCATTCAAACATGTTCAAAGTGAACTAGCAGTAACTGACTCATCTGACTTTATACTCAGAGGTACGAGGATAGTTATTCCAACGGTCTTACAAGAAAGAGCATTACAACTGGCACACGAAGGGCACCAGGGTATCGTCAAGACCAAAGCGCTACTACCAAAGTATGGTTCCCAGAGATCGATCAGAAAGCAGAATCTGCAGTTCAAAACTGTCTGCCATGCCAAGCTAGCACACCTGTTACACACACCGACCCTCTGCAGATGTCACCATTACCCGCAACATCCTGGCACAGTGTCCGTGCAGATTTTTATGGACCGCTCCGTACGGGGGAATACCTGCTCGTTATCACAGACGAGTATTCTTGCTATCCAGTCGTTGGAAGTGTACACTCAACATCAGCATCTTCTGTTATCCCAGTCATTGACAAAATGTTCTCCATTTTGGAATCCCAAGGACAGTAAAACTGACAATGGTCCTCCTTTCAACAGTGAGGCTTTCTTACAGTTTGCAGACTACCTAAGATTTCATCATCGCAAAATCACACCTTGTTGGCCTCAGGCGAATGCTATTGCTGAGAGATTTATGAGAACCCTAGGCAAAGGACTGAGAGTTGCCGAGAGACAGGGCACACCATGGAAACAGCAACTGAACATCTTTCTTCGTGAGTACAGATCTACACCTCATAGCACAACGGCGAGCTCACCAGCTGAAATACTGTTCCAACGCCAGCTATACACCAAGCTCCCTTTCTTTAACATCACTCCACGGAAGTGTTCAGATGCTGAAGTGAGAGCAAGGGTTGATAGTGCAAAGATCAAGATGAAGGTGATCGCAGATGCAATCCGTCGTGCCAGACCACACTCACTAAGTCTGGGTGACACAGTGCTGCATCGCCAACCCAAGCACAACAAATTATCCACACCATACAATACAAAACCCTACACAGTGACCAAGGTTAAGGTTCTGAAATTACAGCTACAAGGGATGAACACTCGATTGTCAGGAATGCATCATTCTTCAAGAAAATCAGACATGGACTTGAAAATGCCCCACCTGGACGGCATGCCGACCCCGCCTTAACAGACAAGCCCAGATACCAAGTCAAATCCAACAGATGCGTACCTATGCGTCTGTCTGATTACATCAGATCTAAGACTTGAATATCTGAGTGACCAGTTAAAGGGTACGCTGTGTGAACATGTTTGATGTTCCTGAATCTAACACTGTAACCTGTATTCTAGTGTTGAATGTTTATAGTGTTTAGTCAGAGATCTGCGCAAATGCAGTACTGTTCAAATTGATGTTTAGGTGTGGAGAAACTTAAGTAATGATAATGTTCAGTGATTTTATCAGGTTTGTTTGTCATAGGTTCAGATTAATAATTCACCTTGCTGAGTGCCTAAGTTTGTTTTAAAAAAAAAAGAAGAAAGGAGGTGATTGTGATGTTTATAGAGATTTTATTTTGAAAGGTCGATTGTAACGCGGAAGGAGAATATAGAAAAGAGAGAACGAAAAATGTTAGATGAACAAGTTAGCACTGCAGACTGTGTTGCCACTGCAAGCCTGAGAATTAAAGAATGGAACTGAGAAATACTGAAGGTGTTATCATTAATGTTTGAGGTATGCAAACATTACACCAACCATCCCTTTAACGTTAACTAGTAATGACTTCATGAATTTCTTTACAAAAAAAAATTTAATCATTAGAGAAAAAATTACCAATAATCATCCCACAGATGTAATATTATCTGTTACAGACTGCTGGGGCAGACCGTGTGGAGTGAGTAGAGGACCCAAGAGCAGACAGAGGCGAGGAGACTAAACTGGACTTAACCAAGGCGAGTCTTTACTTACAGCTGAAAACTCACGGGAAAAAAACAACAAAGCAACTGAGGGAAAACCTGAACATAGACTGGGAAACTATTACTCTTACTGTGATTTTATACTATGACTAAACAACATACAAACTATGACTTACTATGACTTGACTGGGAAACCATAACAAAGGGTAGGGGAGATAACACAGACGACGTGACATAGAACACAGCAAGATTGAGGACTAAATACACTCATGAGGTGATGAGGGGAAGTGGAGACACATGAGAACGCAGCTGACTAGAATGAAACATAATGACAACCATGTACGGACACGTTATTAAGTAACATATTACAGTAACTACGTTATTATTGTGGTAACGAGCACGGTAACTAGTTATTATGCCAAAATCAGGAACACATTAATTGGTACTGGGATTTAAATAGGGTCGTTATTTGTTACTTTGTATGTTGTGTTCGACCTATCTCGGAAACTCGAGTAAACGCCGTTCTGGTTAGCCTCGTCAGAGAAGTTGGGATTCCAATATGTCAATGCCCTCAAAAACGGTTGTTTTGCTAGCCCTCTGCAAAAACAAATTACTACTAAAGTGCAGCCATAGCTGGACTGGTGGGCCGGTGGTGATTTTTCGTTTTGATATGCCGATGTCTTTTGTTTTTGTTTTTTTCCGTAACTGTATAAACAATGAAAGGTGGTGGATTGGCCAAATGCTGGCAGATGTGTAAAAAATTAACTCAACTGTTTGGTGGTGGCATCGCGGAGCTTCCACAGATTCAGTAACATTAGCAAGAAGTGGAGGCCAGCAGGTGGATGAGGGAAAGGGGAGGCAGGAGGAGGACAGACCCGAGGTGGCCGAGTCTCAGGTGAACTGAACTTCAGGTAAGAAGTTATGACCTGCAGTCTGTCTGGGTCAGATATAAGTTTAGGCGTAGTTTATTTTCATTGTGCTGACTTTTTACAGTCAGTTACAATAACTCGTACTGCATACTAGCTAGCATGACAGACTTTATATACTGCTGGGGGGGTGCTATGATGTTACTGATGTTGAACTTTATTTTTTCATAAGGTTAGTTCATTAGAGTTGCCAATGTCCTGTAAAAAACGGAATCGTCTCGTATTCAGAGAAAATATTACGCGTTTCGTATTGAGTGAAAAGGAACAGTTTGTCCCGGACTTCAGCTACAATGAAAAAAGACACAAAGCTGGAGTTATTCTGTGTCTTTACGCTGCACAGCTGCCTCTTCTTCTCTCATTCTCTCCCCTCCCTCTCTGTTTCTACTTCAATCATGAAACTGATCAATGATCAGCTGATCGGCTTTTCTCTCTGTTTGTTTATCGCCCACTTTGCGCCAGAAAGAGGAAACCAGCGATGTGCGCTAAACAACAGCAGCACGTTTAAGCTTGATCAGCTGTTGTTAGAATTTATTTAATATTAATTTCTAGTATCAGCTGATGTTTGCTGGAGCCACAGCTGTAAAGCTGCTGGTCATGATATCGGTTTGGTTATCTGGTGAGAGGGAAACATGAAGATGAAACCAGGAGATGTCCTTACTGAATCATCAGAGCTGAACAGGTGATGGAGAAACAGGTTTACCTTTTAGGTGACATGAATGAGTTGAAGGGAAGTTATGAACTGTTTCTGAGAGACAAATAACACCAGGATCCTTTTTTTTATGTAGCTGACAGCTGGTAACTGTGCAGGGGCGGGTCTAGCAAAGTTTTGCCAGGGGGCCAGGTAGGGCATTAACAGGGAAAGGGGGGCACAAAGAAATACTTTTCTTTCTTATTCTCATTTAAAATGTCTAGCTTTTAAAAATAATTATCTGAATCTTACAACAAACGATTGATAGAATGATACATATATACCAACAAGACAGTGTACATCACTGTCACAACAGTGTTTGCTTTCATTCAAAGGCTTTATGGTTTTTCCTATCATGGTGGTCTCTAGTCAAAATGCCTGGGCTGATTTTTTTGTCCCAGTCCTGCCCTGTATGCAGCTCATCTTCCTACTAGGAAGGCAGAAAGCACCATGGCTGCAGTTTTCGTGTTGGATGTAAAAAGCGCACGTGACGCTGTGACCTAAGTCAGAATCATGGTGTCAGTCGACGACGGTCCAGGCTTGGGATTTCTCTTTTGGAAATATGCACATTATTTTTTCCTTTCTGTTGGTAGATAGCACAGTGCACTTGTGGCAGGATAGTGCTAACATGTAAGTAAGCTAGAAGACTGGCAATCTTGCTGGGTATCCAGTTAGGGAAGCAATACATTAACAAGAGAATTCTGAGTAAAACCAAAGTTACTTTCCCTAGTAACTAGTTACTTTGAAGTTACTAATTTAAAGTAACTTACCCAACACCGATGACAACACAGGGGAGAGTAAAACTAAATGCAGTGAACAAAGAACACCAGAAAGAAACTTGACAACAAGAGCCATACAGACATGACACATAACAGGTAGGCGCACGAACCAGGGAGATTGAGTACAGGGGAGAGGACAAAAGGAATTTAAGAAAACAAGGACTAAACAGCAACCTGGAAATTAACTAGATGAGCCAAAATAAAACTAGAACACCAATGAATACAAAACGATACATTAAAAACCCACATACTGGGTCACATGACCCAGTGCCATGACAATTATCTAGAGCTACTTTCAGTACCATTGATATTCATTTAGACTCTTTTTCTCCAATTGATCTTTCTGATTTAACTTCAATAATTATTTCCTCCAAACCATCAACGTGACTTTTGGACCCCATTTCTACAAAACTGCTCAAAGAAGTCCTGCCATTAATTAATGCTTCAGTCTTAAATATGATCAACCTATCTCTAATAATCGACACATATTAAAAAAAAAATGTAAGACTGCTTTCTTCCGTTTGCACAACATCTCTAAAATTAGAAATATCCTGTCTCAGAGTCATGCTGAAAAACTAGTTCATGCATTTATTACTTCCAGGCTGGACTACTGTAATTCATTATTATCAGGATGTCCTAAAAACTCCTTTAAAAAGCCTTCAGTTAATTTTCAGTTAACGCTGTAGCAAGAGTACTGACGGGAATAGAAAGAGAGAGCATATTTCTCCTGTATTGGCTTCCCTTCATTGGCTTCCTTTTAAATCCAGAATTGAATACAAAATCCTGCTCCTCACATACAAGGTCTTAAATAATCAGGCCCTTATCTTATCTTATCTTATCTTATCTTAATGACCTTGTAGTACCATATCACCCTCTTAGAACACTTCGCTCTCGCACTGGCTCTCGCCTACTTGTTGTTCCTAGAGTATTTAAAAGTAGAATGGGAGGGAGAGCCTTCAGTTTTCAGGCCCGTCTTCTGTGGAACCAGCTTCCAGTTTGGATTC
>NW_024583204.1:135911-142847 GCF_018398535.1 Haplochromis burtoni | reverse complement strand
TAGAACTATTGTAGAGATACTGCCCTTAATATAATGAAGACCTCACTGTGTCGTGAACTTAGGACTAGATTGTAGGAGACCCCTCCCCCACTTGAACTGTGAAAGTAAAACAGAGAGGAGTTAATGCTGAGTGGAAATTTCCCAGAGAATGTTTGGGTGGGGGTCTCAACATTTGTAACTGGATAACTGTGGTCTGGAAGGGAGATGGGTTTTATGACCTAGGGAGTCACCTACACCCACAGTGTTTTAACTGTCATGCACACACATCCACATGCACACTCACTCATGTGGACTCACACATACACACAGGTATGCGTACACAGTCACACACGAGCACTCACATAGACACGTGGGAACGCGCACATGTAGGGATTCATGTGCTCGTGCACATAGACACAGAGTTTGCAGCACACTGTGGGGGGTTTTATGATGGAGTCGCCCCTACAAAACTGTGTTTCACACACAAAGATTTGGAGAGGGACACACCGGCCTCGCCTTCCCTTCTAGAAGATGCATGCTTAAATGAGGATAAATGAAGAAGAGTAAAGATAAATAAAGATGAGTAAAGATCAATAAAGATGAATAAAGGTTTTGTGAAAATAACTACTGAGTCCGGTGCCATCTCTGGATGCTCGAGGAATAAAGAACCAAGGTAAAACTGATTTCGCAACATAAGTAAACTGTTCTTGCCTCACATTCACTAAAATGATACACCACTGTATGATTCAAGAGACTTGGCGAAACGCCCTACAAAAAATTCTGTCCCCCCAACTAAAATTAGGTAAGATATAAACAAACCTTTTTCATGAAACTGCATAAACTCAAACCGCCCATCAACCTCTTCCAACTTCACATACTGTTGGCAGTATCAAACCTGGACCAGCATTTTACTGAGACAAAATAATAACAAAAATGGCATACTAGTAAGTATTTGACATTTAGAGCAATTCAAGCAAAAATGATTAAAACACTGACATATACCGTACATGGTGATTAATACTGACGATGCGTTTGAATTTCACTGCAATAACATTTAATGTTATCAAATAGACCTGTGTCTGTCCATGCAGGAGTCCAATTGATACACAACACAATACAAAATACATGTTAATCTATGGTGTAGTTTACACCAGACACGGAGTGCTATGAAGCGATTGTTTTGGTATCTGGTCTATTTTTTGCTTGGGCCACGCATGTTCCGCAGGAAGTTACACCAAGACACACAAGACAATCCAGGCAATTTTGAAGATAAAAGCTATTCTCCAAAATAAAATACTGCGATTGACAAATGCGATCAGATTCGTGTATGAAAAGAGACAATAGAGATGAAAATAAACACATCGCAAAGGAGGGGTCAGCCTAACTGACTAGGTTTGGGGCGGGTGTCTCAAAGGGAGAAGAGAGTGAGACAGAGAGAGAGACAGATTAGAGACAAGTCAGCGATGAATGATGTCAAAGTAAAAGCAGGAGTGACTAAAACAAGCTCTCTTCAATTATTTTGGGATGTTATTTACTTATCAATTGTGAAAAAATTGCTCTGAATAAACAGAGGAGCAAAAATGCTCATGAACTGGCGTGGAGAAAGACGTGTCTGTGTGAACAGGGGAAAAGCTGAACGTGGCGCGGCGCTTCCACGTGCAGTGTCTACCGTCACTCACGAGTAAAAAGACTGCAACATTAACATTAGCATTGGAGGTTAAATAGAATTTTCGACACATCTCCTCCTCTATTAAAGCTCGTTTTCAGCAACCGAACACAAAGAAACATCAAGAAAAGCTCACTGCACTGATAGAATACCGTGAATTTTATATGAGTTTGAAATACTTACCGTTTGTGTAAAATACTCCAAGCAGCAACACGGCAGGCATCCACCACGGTGTAACCAGCAGAAGCACATGGAAAATCGGCCCGGCAGAGCAAACTATTAATTGATCCACGGGTTTACCTGGGCAGAAGCCCAGGGGCCTGCCAAGTTAAATAACTCTCTTCAGAGTTCATTTGCTTGGACTTGAATAACACTGTTTAATAACTCCAACACTGAACACTATTTGAATCAGAATGTGTTAAAATGACACTTTGAGAGTGGAAATCAACTCTAACATGTTTAACCCTGAAATTTTAACACTCCAGTTTTTGCTGTGAGTGTAGTGTCTATATTAAAACTAAACTGACTGTGTGATTGTTGAAATCATGAGGCAGTAACCATGACAGTTCACTGGAGAGTGAGATTAGGTAATTTATGTCAAAATGAACATGATATTTATGAATATCATAAAATTATTATAAAATTATGATATTTCATACTCTGTAATAATCAATAATCATAAGATGAAAAATATGATTATGAAAATATGGTGATGGAATAAGATGATGAATAGGATGCTTGAGATAGAAATTAAAATGATGGAATAATGATTCATAATGATGTGCTGTTGCCATATTAACCATGAAGTAGAAAAAAAAAAAAGTTTTTAGACAGCAGTTTTGTATGTGTGTGAAAATCTATTAAACAATGCTTTTGTGATAACAGTGCTGTGACTATGGGATAATAATAATAATAATAATGATAATAATAATAATAATAATAATAATAATAATAATAATAATAATAATACATTTTTGTCAATAGCAGGGACTCAAGCTCAGAGCAGGTTGACGTTTCCAAACACAGTTTATTTACAACACCAGTGCAGAATATATACAGTGAGGGGGAAAATCCAGGGTTCCAAAGGTCCAAGGGGAAGCTCTCTCACACTTGTTGTCGTCTTCATGCCCAAACTCACACACGTTCGCACAGCAGGAAGGTCACAGGTCCGGGGAGGAAAACTATCACACAGGAGAAGACAAAACGAGAAGACAGCCATACCTGTTGTCCAACGGTATACTCTGGGGCCTGTGTCCGATGACAGTCATTGAGAGCCTGGTTCCATTCTGCTGTGCGGAGTAGAGCGGCCCGAGTCACACGTCGGGCATGGCGGCACCTACGGAGGTGAGCCTGCACAGAGGGAACAGTGTGCTCACCTTCAATCACTTGCAGCAAAGGTGGCTAGTAACCCAGGGATGCTTCAAATGGAGACTTGCCCATGGCAGTAGAGGTGTGGCTGTTGTGTGTGTATTCAATCCACGGAAGCTGTTCACTCCAGGTCGATTGTTTATGTGAGGCAACACAGCGGAGATCAGCTTCAAGCTCATGGTTGGCCCGCTCCGATTGTCAATTACTCTGTGGATGGAATCTGGAAGAAAGACTGATCTTGGACCCCAGCGCGGAGCAGAACTCCCTCCATACTCGGGATGTAAACTGCGGCCCTCTGTCCAAGACGACATCCTCGGGGTTCCCGTGGAGCCTGAACACATGGGAGGTGAGGAGCTGAGCCGTCTCCAGGGCAGCGGGGAGCTTCGGGAGGGCGACGAAGTGTGCAGCCTTAGAGAAACGGTCAACAATGGTAAGTATTGTAGTGTTACCTGCAGAGGGCAGCTGACCCGTGATGAAATCCAGAGAGATCTGCGACGAAAGAGGCTGGAAGAGGCTGAAGAAGGCCCAGTGAAGGATGGTCGGAAAGTTTGTTCTGGGCACACGTTGAACAGGCTGACACATACTCCCGGGAATCCTTAGCCATGGTGGGCCACCAAAAGTAGCGTAGAAGGAGAGTAGAAGGATATGGTCCGGAGGACCCCTGAATGGCACGAAAAACGGGATGGCCAGGAGCTCCCAGTCCCCGATGTCATAGTTACATTCTGCGGGAGAGAGACAGCGAGAATAGAAGGAACATGGGTGGAGCTTACGGTCCTCCTGTTGGGACAGGACCGCCCGCACCCCGGAGTCCGATATGCCCATTTCCACAACGAACTGCAGTGTGAGGTCCAGTTGCCAGAGAATGGGTGCAGTGGTGAATCTCTCTTTAAGTAGGGTGAAGGCTTGCTGAGCAGCAGAATCCCACTGAAAAGGAACTTTTGAAGAGATGAATTTAATGAGAGGGAGAGCGATTCTGCTGAAATCACGAATGAATCGTCTGTTGAAGTTTGCGAATCCCAAAAAGCATTGCAGTTGTCGGCGATTTGGAGGTGTGGGCCACTCCACCACCACTCGCACCTCCTCCGGGTCAGTTCTTAAGTTCCCCCTCTCGATGATATAGCCCAGAAAAGCCACGGAGGTCACGTGGAACTTGCACTTCTCCCCCTTCACAAAGAGCCGGTTTTCCAAGAGGTGTTGCAGGACCTGCCTCACCTGAACTTGGTGTTCCGCGAGTGTCTTAGAAAAGATCAGAATGTCATCCAAGTACACAAAAACACAGCGGTTAACAAAATCACGAAGCCCATGATTAACCATGGCTTGAAACACAGCGGGAGCATTGCCAGTGTTGGGAAGGTTACTTTTAAAAGTATTCCATTACAGAATACAGAATACATGCCCCAAAATGTATTCTGTAACGTATTCCGTTACGTTACTCAATGACAGTAACGTATTCTGAATACTTTGGATTACTTAATATATTATCATGCTTTGTACAACAACATGAATGTACTATTGCTGTGTGATTTATTACTATTACTGAAGGTCCGCGACTCCGAACTGTAAAGGGACCTCTGACTAATAAGGCGGGGTCCCTGTCGACTCGTAGCCGAAAAATAGCTTTACTTTGTTGTGTGGGTCAACTTTTCTTGCAAGAGACAGAGAGAGGCGTTGAAAGGCTGCTTATTGTTTTCGGAGGAAAACACGAACACGGTGTACAGTCGGGTCTTAATAGCTTACTTACAACTGGGCTCGTCAGGCACTCTTCTTGGCTGAAGTGGTCATTATTACATTTACATGCTTCCAGCTCCCGTTTTTGCTCGATGACAGCTCGTACCTTTCCAGTCCCCTTTTTCTCCCTCCTCGCGCTCACAGACCCATAACGTGTATGGCAGTCCATTCTCCCTGCAACACGGACTACACTGCCCATGATGCTACATTCTTTAGAGCTATGCTTGTAGCATTCTGCCTGTTAGCTTAGCACAACAACAATAACAACAACGAAAAGGCGCTCTCTCACCCAGGAAACACACAGTCACAGAGAGAGAGAGAGCGTCGCCCTGTAACCATGGCAACCGTAACGCTGCCGCCTGGAACAACAGAACGTAGCTCTTAAACAAAACCCAAACAGTCCTGACCCTCAACAATATGAAACAGGAAAGTACCGCAGTGTAATCCATTTATTTCAACAAAGTAACTGTATTCTGAATACCACCTTTTTAAACGGTAACTGTAACGGAATACAGTTACTCATATTTTGTATTTTAAATACGTAACGGCGGTACATGTATTCCGTTACTCCCCAACACTGAGCATTGGTCAGACCAAAAAGCATCACGAGGTACTCAAAGTGGCCCATGTGTGTATTGAATGCAGTCTTCCACTCATCCCCCTCCCTGATGCGCACCAGATGGTAAGCATTGCGCAGGTCTAGTTTGGTAAAGACAGTCATGCCCTGAAGCAGCTCAAAAGCAGAGGAAAGCAACGGCAAAGGATATTTGTTTTTTACAGTGATCTGGTTAAGGCCCCGATAGTCAATACATGGGCACAGCGACTTATCCTTTTTGTCCACAAAGAAAAACCCAGCCACAAGAGGGGAAGAGGAAGGGCGAATCAACCCCGCTACAAGCGACTCTGTGATGTAAAGTTCCATAGCATCTCTCTCGGGCTGCGAGAGGCTGTACAGTCGGCTAGAGGGCAACGGGGCTCCGGGAAGGAGATCAATGGCGCAATCGTACGGGCGGTGGGGGGTAAGGGACTGTGCACAATCTTTACAAAACACATCCTGCAAATCATGATAAACCCGCGGAACCGCTGCAAGCCAGGGGTGACCCAGCACTAGTAGGGTGAGTGGCGCTTTAAATTAACAAAAAACCAAATGTCTGTGTGATTGCCCGAGAAGGAAAGTGAAAGAGGTGTTTGGAAACATGAGTAATGTCGGGCAGGCGCTGACCTGACAGTGCATGAACGCGGAGAGGGCGTGGCAGGCTCCAATGTGATGTTTAGTGTGTCAGTGAGTACTGAGAGACAATGAAACAGTCCGAACGTTTAGTTTAGCCGGCTAAAGAAATCTGGGAAGAGGGCTTTCACTCGACAGATTGCCCACGAGCACCCTCTCAATTACTGGTGAGCGCGCCCTTTTGCCAGTGTCGGGCAGGAGGAGACAGAGTGGCCCTTGCGGCCTCAATAAACGCACTCACCAGTGGCGAAACGGCGCTGGCATTCCGCGGGTGACAGCCGTGAGTGTCCTAGCTGCATGGGTTCCTCCTCTTCACATGTGTCAGAGTCGTGCAGCCCACGGGCTGTTGTGGAGGTCCCATGAAAACCCAGCGGCTCATGCCCTGAGCGTATGTGTGCACTCCGGTGTGCGTGTACTCGGTCATCCCCCGAATACACAGGGTCATAAGAGCATCTAGGGAAAGCCTCTTCCCCCCATTTCGTCTGCTCAGCCAAAGTAGAAAAATCAATAGAATAATCGGCCATGCTCCACTTATGTTGTTTGAGCACGAGTAAGCGTTGGCCGGCGGTGGCTGCAGTGGATTCCCTGTCAAACACACTTTTAAACTTATCGAGAAAATCAGAAAAAGTGATTTCAGGGTTAACGTGAAGCACAGCTTGTGCCCAGGTTAGAGCACGATCCTGGAGCAGCTTGACAATATAAGTGATATTCGCACCCTCATTAGAAAAGACTTGCGGCGAGAGGATTTGCGTCCCAGCCTCAAATAGTGGACAGGTAATTACAGCTAATTGCGAACAGGTGTGAGGGGCCAAGGGCGGGAGCCCGCAGTGAGCTCCGCCCAGGCGAAGAGGCGAGAGAGGGAAAGAAAGAATACAAAACATGTGACACCCACAAGTGTATGGTCACAATTGTAATTTTTTTTGTGAATTGTTTTTGATGTAAAAGACCTGATTTTATGGTGGTATTG
>NW_024583204.1:113030-118205 GCF_018398535.1 Haplochromis burtoni | reverse complement strand
TACTTTTCATTTAGCGTTATGGACAATGTAATTGCGTGGCATTGCCACAAGGGGGAGATAGTGGTGAGTGCGATAGGCCGTTGCAACGCGTCTCTGCCTCAGACGAGGAAGAGCCTGCAGACCGAACGCAACTGATGTCTCCTGTCTCTGCTTTTCTGTTAAAAAAACAGGTCAGTAGTTCAAGTTTGCTCACCGCAATGTACATATAAAGGCAAGAAACCTTTTTCTCTTACGGTGTGTTCACACCGAACGCGATGGGCGCGTGAAAAAAGCCCCAAACGCCCCTAACTTGACGCGTGCACATTCGCACCTCTACGCGTGTCCAAGAAAAATCCATCGCGCCCCAAAATATCATATTTTAACGCGCGTGAACCGGAAATGTGGGAGGGATGTGGGAGGAAGTTTTGCAAGACCGGTATCTTTGCAAGATGGCAGCTGTCGAGCTAGCGCTTGAAGAGAGAGTCTCCCTTCTCTATTTACTGTGGAGAGCAGAGTAGCGGCGTAAAGGACATCCTTGCCGTACCTGGGTCCATCAGGTCCTCCAGAGGCGTGAGCAGTTTGGTGAGTTTCACCACTTGCTCCAGGAGCTGCGCCTGGATGACGGCCGATTCCAGCGCTATCACCGTCATTCACTCGGCCAGTTTGAGGACCTGCTGTCCCGCGTCGGTCCCAGAATCGCCCGCCTAGACACCAACTACAGGCGCTCAATCCCACCTGCAGAGCGCCTGTCCATCTGCCTGAGGTTAGTAAAAGTGTTTAATACGGTAGTCCTTTATTGATACCTGTGCTAATATGCTAAACCATCCATTTATACACTGCTAACATGGATGTGCTATGCTAACAGTGAATGCTGTCGGTGTTTACTGAAAGCAAACTGTGGTACAGAGACGACTATTTATAATATTTCTAGTGATACTCAGAAGGTCTCATCAAGCCCCGATTTAATTCGATTTATGCTGTTATCAGTGTTTGCAATGATAGCATGGCTGTGGTGTCACATCAATGTATGCGCTCGGTGTTTGCTGATATCAAACTGTAGCATTAGGACCACTGAGTTAACCTTTGTAGTGATACTCACTCCTTTTTATTTAGACCTGGTTTAATTCTGGGATAGTTGAATATTTGTATATAATCCCTGCAGCTGTCAGACTCTATAGCAGGGGTCACCAGCCTTTATTAAAACAGAGTTAGATAAAACTGAACAGTTTGGTTCATCTTTAGTTACATGGTTCTATCTTGATAAGCTGTCTTATCACAGATTAATTTTTCAAAAATATTAATGATTTAAGCAAGGAAAGGGCTACATGTCAACACACAACTCTTTATTTCTATTAATGTCTTACTTCATTCCTACCTGATTGACATGTTTAGGAATTATGAGTGATTGGCTCACTGTAGTGGCAAAAGTTGCTACCAATCAAATTATGATAAATAAAACACAACTGTTTTAGATATTATCTAATATACATTTTGTAATTATCCTTATAATTACAAAATGTTTTATGTAAGATTTAAGTTTTGTGATTTAAATCTGACATCACAAAAGTATTTTGGAATTTGAATAATGTATTTTGTAACTGCAGTACACATAATACTGATTTTGAACAATTTTGTCCAGGTTCCTTGTCACCGCGGACTCCTTCAGCACCAAGCGTTCAGTTACAGAGTCGGTGTGTCAGATCACCCCCCAGGCAGCGACGGCCATCTGGGACTGTCTAGTGGACGACTTCATGGCTGTGCCTTCACCTGGAGACTGGCGGTCCATCACAGAGGGATTTCCAGGAGCGCTGGAACTTCCCTCTGTGCTGTGCAGCTCTGGATGGGAAGCACGTCCAGACAAAGGCATCCCATATTCTTCCTCCTCCCCGCTTTCCGTCCCTCCCCGCTCCCCCCCCCCCCCTTCCCCCCTATCCTCTCAGAGTGACGCTGAAAAACTAGTTCATGCATTTATTACTTCCAGGCTGGACGACTGTAATTCATTATTATCAGGATGTCCAAAAAACTCCACTGAAAAGCCTTCAGCTAATCCAAAATGCTGCAGCAAGAGTCCTGACAGGGACTAGAAAGAGAGAGCATATTTCTCCTTTTTGGCTTCCCTTCATTGGCTTCCTGTTAAATCCAGAATTGAATTCAAAATCCCTTTACTAATGACCTTTGACCTATCACCCTTAGAGCATTCTCCTCAGTACTTGTCCAAATTAAAGGATGGGAGGCTCAGTTTTCAGGCCCCTCTTCTGTGGAACCAGCTTCCAGTTTGGATTTCAGGAGACAGACACTATCTCTATCTTTCAAGATTAGGCTTAAAACATTTCCTTTTAATATAGTTAGGGCTGGACCAGGTGACCCTGAATCCTCCCTTAGTTATCTGCAATAGTAGGCTGCTAGGGGTCCCATGATGCGACTGAGTTTTTCTTTTCACGTCACTTTCTCACTCACTATGTGTTAATAGACCTCCCTTGCATTGAATCTATATCTGTTATTAATCTCTGTCTCTAATTCACAGCATGTCTTCTTCCTGTCTTCCTTCTCTCACCACCAACCGGTCGCAGCAGATGGCCCGCCCCTCCCTGCAGCCTGGTTTGCCGGAGGTTTCTTCCTGTTAAAAGGGAGTTTTTCCTTCCCGCTGTCGACCAAAGTGTTGCTCATACGGGGTCATATGATTGTTGGGTTTTTCTCTGTATGTATTATTGTAGGGTCTACCTGTACAATATAAGTGCTTAGGCGCTGTTGTTGTGATTTGACTGATAAATAAAATTGAATTAATACAAGAAACGTAATAGTCTATTATGTATTAATAGTATGTAGAAAGTACACCCTCTTTCAAGTCCAAGATTTTACCTATTAGGAAAAATTTAAAACTAAAATCTCATAATCAGCAGATGTTAAAATAAGATAAATAGAACATGAGATGAACAACAAAAGATGATTCATTATGTGTTTACTGAAGAAATTTTAAGCCAAAATGAGGACGCGGGACTTGAAAAATGACGCTCTTACTGCTTCCATAGGAATTGAGAGGGTAAGTAACATTCAAGTGTTACTAATCAGATGTATTTAATGAACTGAATCATCCGCGAGTGTGACCAAATCTCTAAAAGCACAAGTTTTGGAGACTGGCAGCTCTTCAGGGCAACGGTCAGTCCAGGCAGTGAATGCATTAATAATAATAATAATAATAATAATAATAATAATAATAATAATAATAATAATAATAATAATAATAATAATAATAAACTTTATTTATAAAGCACACTTAAAAACCAAGGGTATGCCAAGGTGCTTAACAAGTAAGATAGAGAATAGGAGGAGGATAATAGAAATAGGACCAAAGCAAGTACTAAGTATGCAAGCAGATAACTGTCACTGATACATAGGAAAGCAACAGGTACAGAGCAAACAAGAATTTAAATGAGCATAAAAGTGCATGATATAAAATCATAAAAGAAATATTAACTAGAGGGAAAGGCAAGATTGAATAAGTGGGTTTTTAGTCGTGATTTGAACAGTGCAATGGAATCAGATGCGCGGAGGTCGAGAGGAAGGGTATTCCACAGTACCGGGGCAGCCAGAGCAAACGCACGGTCACCCCGAGACTTCAGTCGAGATCTGGGTTGGGTCAGAAGTAGTTGAGTGGCAGATCTGAGTGTTCTAGCAGGAGTATGTGGTTTGAGAAGTTCACTAAGATAACTTGGCGCTAATTTATTAATAGTTTTGAATGTAAGGAGTAATATTTTAAATTGAATACGGTACTTTATGGGCAGCCAATGCAAGCTAGCTAGAACAGGAGTAATAGGGCAAAATTTCCTGGTACCAGTCAAGAGGCGGGCTGCTGCATTTTGGACTGTTTGCAGTCTAAGAAGAAGAGAAGAGGGAAGACCGTAGTACAAGGAGTTACAATAATCCAACCTGGAGGTCACAAAAGCGTGAATAAGCTTCTCCAGGTCCTCATGCGGAACATAATGCCTAGCCTTAGAGATAAGGCGCAGTTGGTGGAAGCTAGATCTCACTACAGCAGACACTTGCTTATCGAGTTTGGTCCCCTTCTGTCTCTAATTCCTTGATGACTCCCTCAGTGTATTTAATCCCAGTGTGTCTTTGTGTCAGCGTCGCGTCGTTAACGTCTGTTCACCCTCACTTGCTGTGTGTTCATGATTTCCAGTCCTCCTGCATCTCAGTTTAGAGTTTTGTTTGCTTTTGTGAGTTTTATTTTATCTTGATGTTTTGTTCCAGCAATAAAGCTGCATTTTCAGTTGAAACCTCGTTTCCTAAGAATCCTGCATTTTTGGTCCACCACTCCTGCCTGCCTGCCACACAGCCGACCATGACAGAACGACGCGACCATTTCCTGGACCCAGCGGATTGATCCAGGAACATGACCTCTCCCGCATCCACCGCCTGATCAAGCGGGTTTCCCACACTAAGTACGCTAAGACTATGGCAGTTGGGATTAACGCAATCAAAGCGATCCTGGAGGGGAATCCTCATTTGCGCACACTAAAGGGATTTACGGGCTTCATGGACCAGCTGCATGAAGCCCAGGAGGTGCTACAGGCTCAGGAGCTTGCAGCCTTTGCCCGCGCCCAGTATTCTTCGCCAAAGCCATCGCATCGGCAGCGGCCGCAACACAAGGAGCTCTCCGCGGAGTCGCCCGCCGCACAGCAGCAATTGCCACGGGGGAGAGGCGTTTCCGCACCGCAGCCACAGAGCTCCACTTCTTGCCGCTCAGGGCTTAATTCACCTGCCTCCTGCTTGGCGGCGATGTGGTCGCAGGACGAGGACGAGGACGTCTTTTCTCCATCATCACCAGTTTCTCCTGTCGCCTCAGCCCCTGCCGCCAGGAGGAAGCGGCGCCGTCATTCCTCACTACAGCCGGAGCCACTGAAGAATCAGAATGTATGGGCAAAACTCTGATTGTGCACCCTCTGTTGGAGCCCACTAAGAACTTTTCTGTCGATACAGAGTTAACCCCGGACAGTTTGAATTCAGTTTTGACATGTACTGCTGAATCTATGAATGACGCTGTGGGTTCGCAACCCAAGAATGGGGAGGGGAACTTAACGGGCTGTTTCTGCCCTTTTCTCTTAGAGATAAGATAAGATAAGATAACCTTTATTAGTCCCACACGTGGGAAATTTGTTTTGTCACAGCAGGAAGTGGACAGTGCAAAAGTTATGA
>NW_024583204.1:88881-113005 GCF_018398535.1 Haplochromis burtoni | reverse complement strand
CGCAAAAATTAGAATACAATAAGAATAAATACAGTACACAGCTGTACAGAATAGAATAAAATAATATACTATATACAGTAGAATAAAATAGAATAAAAATATACAATAAGATAAAAATAGAATACGAATGCTATATACAACTGAGTAAAAATACAACGATGCCAGAAAAGATTATTGCACTTAGTGTTATTGCACATGTGTGGATGTGTGTGTTTGTTCAGTTAAAGTCTTTGTTGTGGAGTCTGACAGCAGTGGGGAGGAAAGACCTGCGAAATCTCTCCGTCCCACACCGTGGGTGCCGCAGTCTCCCACTGAAGGAGCTGCTCAGTGCTGTCACAGTCTGCTGCATGGGGTGGGAGACGTTGTCCAACAGGGATGACAGCTTAGCCGCCATTCTCCTGTCACTCACCACCTCCACTGGGTCCAGAGGGCATCCTAGAACAGAGCTGGCCCTTCGGATCACCCTGTTCAGTAAATGGTAAATGGCCTGCATTTGTATAGCGCTTTTCTAGTCCATAGGACCCCAAAGCGCTTTACACTACATTCAGTCATTCACCCATTCACACACACACATTCACACACTGGCGATAGCAAGCTACATTGTAGCCACAGCTGCCCTGGGGCGCACTGACAGAGGCGAGGCTGCCGGACACAGGCGCCACCGGGCCCTCTGACCACCACCAGTAGGCAAACACGGGGTTAGTATCTTGCCCAAGGATATTTGGCATGCAGCCAGGAGGCAGCCTGGGATCGAACCACCGACCTTCTGATTAGTGGCTGACCTGCTCTGCCACCTGAGCTACAGTCTCTTCCTGTCCCCAGCAGAGATGCTGCCGCCCCAGCAGACCACACCATAAAAGATAGCAGAAGCCACCACAGAGTCATAGAAGGTCTTCAGGAGTGGGCCCTCCACCCCAAACGACCTGAGTCTCCGCAGCAGGTACAGCCTGCTCTGCCCTTTCCTGTAGAGGGCGTCTGAGTTATGAGTCCAGTCCAGTCTGTTGTTCAGATGAACACCAAGGTACCTGTAGCTGTCCACAGCCTCAATGTCCATACCTTGGATGTTCAGTGGTTGCAGTGGAGAATGCTTGTGCCTGCGGAAGTCTACCACCAGCTCCTTGGTTTTACTGGCATTGATCTGGAGGTAGAGCAGAGAAGCCTAAGCAGAACTGTTTCTTCTGAACTCATTCAGCTAGTTAAACCGAGCCCTAGAGGCTCAGGGGAGCCTATACCACCCCCTGCATCACGCTCACTACAAACACTTCTTTGACCGTTAGCGCATTCAGCAGCCCAGCTAGCTGTTCAGCTACCCTCAGCTCAGTCAGCTGCCCAGTTAGCTACTCCGTTACCTATAGCTCAATCATCTGCTCCTTCACTAGTTTCGTTCTCACCACAACGGTCACTTCAGTCTTTCTCAACCCAGTCTCCTGCTGAGCAGCCATCTTTTATCACTCGTGTTAAGCAGAAAAACATGCCCAACAGGACTGTTTTCGTTCCTCAAAAGCTGGCCCGATTAGAGACAGTTGACTCTGGACCCCTGGAGGCTAAGGAGTCAGCCGAGGACTGCACCCAAATGTTGCCTCCTGAGCCTAACCTATGTGTTGCTCAGCCCCAGTCAGCATCAACGCTGCCAGAGGCCCGTGCGCCTGCTGTTCCTGCTCTCTCCTTGCCAGAGGCCCGTGCACCTGCTGGTCCTGCTCTGTCCCTGCCAGGGGTCCCCGCACCTGCTGGTTCTGTTCTGTCCCTGCCAGAGGTCCCCGCACCTGCTGGTTCTGTCCTGTGTGTGCCAGGGGCTCCGGTGCCCACTGGTCCTGAGACTGTTTTCGCTGGAGGGCCCGAGGAGCCCGTCCAGCCTCCTGCTTTGCCAGCTGGAGGGTCCGAGGAGCCCGTCCAGCCTCCTGCTTCGCCAGCTGGAGGGCCCGAGGAGCCCATCCAGCAACCTCCCTCGTCAGCTGGGTGGCCCGAGGAGCCCGTCCAGCCACCAGCTGTTCCACCAGCAGCCTCATCCACAGTTTCGTGCACGCCGCCACCTGCTGCATCACCTCCGTCTCTGGCTTCCACGCCCCTGCCAGCTGCAGCCTCCGTTTCTGCATCCTCGCCAGCTGCGGCCTCCGTGTCTACATCCTTGCCTGGCTTCACCCATGCCATCGCCTGGCCCAGCTCCAGCTTCACCCACGCCGTCGCCTGGCCCAGCTCCAGCTTCACCCACGCCGTCGCCTGGCCCAGCTTCAGCACCACCAGCTTAACCTGGTCCGGCCTCTGCCTTAGCTTCAGTTTCACCTGGTCCAACCTCTGCATCCGCTTCGGCGTCGTCTGGTCCAGCCTCCGCTTCAGCTGCTTCATCCTCGTCTGGTCCAGCCTCCGCTTCAGCTTCAGCGTCTCCTTCGTCTGGTCCAGCCTCCGCTTCAGCTTCAGCGTCGCCTTCGTCTGGTCCAGCCTCCGCTTCAGCTTCAGCTCGCTTCGTCTGGTCCAGCCTCCGCTTCAGCTGCTTCATCCTCGTCTGGTCCAGCCTCCGCTACAGCTTCTTTATCCTCGTCTGGTCCAGCCTCCGCTACAGCTTCTTTATCCTCGTCTGGTCCAGCCTCCGCTTCAGCTGCTTCATCCTCGTCTGGTCCAGCTTCCGCTTCAGCTGCTTCATCCTCGTCTGGTCCAGTCTCCGTGTCTTCGCCTTCGGCGTCGCCTGGTCCAGCCTCCGTGTCTTCGCCTTCGGCGTCACCTGGTCCAGCCTCGTCTGGGTCTGCGGTTTATTGGCCACCTTCCAGGCTACTGGTCGGGCAACATCGCCGCGGCTGCCTTCCGCATGGCCGGCCCCCGGAACCCCTTCGCCTGAGCCGCCACCGCCTTCCGCGCGGCCAGCCCCCCGGATTTCCGTTGCCTTCTGCATGGTCGGCCCCCTGAACTGTTTCCACGTCTCCGCCGTTGCCGTCCGCACGGTCGGCCCCCTGAACTTTTTAATGACTCATGATAGATTTTGGTTTAGTTTGTCAGTTTTCCTGGACTTTTGCTCCTTGTCTTTTGGTTGTTTCCTAACACCATTTAATGCAAGCTGGAAATCTGTCGCTACCTCCATGCTCTACTGTTTCTCCATCACCGTGATGTTTTCGATCCCTCCTTTCGCTAAATGCTCAAGCAAGTTGCCACTGGGATTCCTGGTTCTTCCCTATCCTATTACTCCATCCTTCCAAATGCAGCATGCTTTGGTGCAGAGTTACCAGGTTTCCAGCCACTCATCCCTGCTTCGCAAAATTCTGCAGCAAAGCTTGGCACCAGGTTGTCAGGCTCTCAGCCACTCATCCCTCCTCTGCTAATCTCTGCAGCAAGCGTCGCCACCGAGTTGACAGGCTTCCAGCCACTCATCCCTCCTTCGCAGAATCCTGCAGCAAACCTAGGCACCCAGTTGCCAGGTTCCTTTATCCCTCATTCGCAAAAGCAGCAGCAAGCTTTTCGACCATGGGGTTGCCAGTTTATCCACATCGACAAAATAAATAAATAAAATTAAAAGGCACCGGTTTGACAGGTTTTCCTTCATCCCCCCATAGCTTCCCTACTACCGAAATGCCAGTTTCTCCACATCTATCATGGCAAAAAGCAGCAACGAATCCTTCTAGCCCAGGATACCAAGTTCTCATCTCTCATTTGCAATATGGCCAGTTTCTCTGCATGAGAAAAAAAATGCACTGAGTTGCCAGGTCTTCCTTTATCCCTCATTTACAAAAGCAGCCGCAAGCCTTCTACCAATGCATTGCCAGTTTCCCTTTCCTCCATCCATCCTTCGCAAAATTCAGCAACATGCTTTCGTGGCACCAGGATGCTAGGTCCTTCCCTCATATCAAATCGCAGCAGCAACATTTTCTATTAACTAGTTGACAGTTTCTGTTTCCAGTATCCCATATTGGCATAATGGGATACAGGAATTGGCACAAAAACCCCAAAATATTCCTTTAACCAGGATGCCAGTTTCTCCGTTTCATCTGGTCTTCCACAAGCTGTAGCAGCAAACTGTTCCGGCATTGAGATGCCACTTTCTCTGCCATCTTTCCTACCTTTGCAAAACACCAAAGAACCTTTGTGGTACTGGGATGCCAGGTCCTGTCCTCTATCGCTCCCTTTAACACATCCAAACTGCACCGTGCGCATAATTCTTCATGCCATCCCTTCACTTCTCATGCGCTTTCACAAGCATCATCTAGCATCTACCGACTCACGGTTCCGACTACGTCTAAACAGCTTATCATCTCCCATGAAGTTCAGTGGACTCGCACGATGATTTTGGGGGTTATTATTATAGAAGACGACTTTTCTCTTTTCAGTCTTTCAATTCATCAACCCCTCCCAAGCTGCTGCTGTCACTTTTGCTCATTTCAGAAATAAGCACAGTAGTTATCACTACCTTACTGAAGTAATTAACCAGGTAAGCACCCCATCTCCATCTTCTACTCAAAGACAAGCCCACGCAAGCTTTACTGTTACAAAACGTGATTCTGCTCTCCCCCCCGTCCTCCCTCGCCCTCTGTTTAGCCAAACTAAATTCATGGTTCTCTTCCAATTTTCTCAAGCTCAGTAGTAACAAATCAGAGCTACTCCTAATAGACACTAAATCAACACTATCCACAACTAATAGCTTTTCTATTACAATCAATAACTCGCCGATCTCCATTTATCCATGTGTGAAAAGGCTGGGTGTCATCCTTTATAGTACTCTATCTTTTAACTCACACATCAATAATTTTACTCAGTCTGCATATTCCCCACTCCACAACATTAATCGTCTCCGTCCTTTTCTCACCCCACATGCCACTGCCATTCTTGTTCATAGCCTGGTCACCTCCCGCATCGATTACTGCAACTCTCTTCTTTTTTGTCATAGTGAAAAATCTATCCATAAGCTTCAACGTGTCCAGAACTCTACTGCCTGTATTATCACTAGGACCCCTTCTATTTACCACATCACCCCTATCCTGCAGCGGCTTCATTGTTAGTTAGTCAGTTAGTTGCTCCTACGCCGGGCAGCGACTGCTTCAGCTTCGTCCCAGGCAATGTCGACAGTTCTCAGTTCTCACTAAAATAAGCGGTTATAATCATTTTCATACGTTTACTGCAAATGTGCTCATAATGAGTTGGCACTCAGTCTTCTGAAGGTCATAAGCTTCGTTCGACTGTCCGGACTGATATATTGTACGAAATTACTTAGAGTGCAGAGCCGTAACTGCATACACGCTTACACACATAGATTATGATTAGAATAAGTCTCTGGGTCAGAGAGTTCAGAATATGATATTCTAAACCAACTTTGACTCCCTAGAAGAACAATGGATAATAGCATTAGATTATTAAGGCTAGGCAGGAAAGTGTTTTCCTTTTCTGTCTCTTACAGAGAAGGGAGCAGATACCAGACGAGGTCACAGAGATACGAGGATGCTTCGCAGCAGACACCAAGACTGCCACGTCCGTCTGGGAGGACGATAGCTGCTCTAATCTATGTTTTTGTCTCACTATATAATGTTGTACAGCCCACTTGAGGGTCATTCTTTTTGTGAAACATGCTGCTGGTTCACATAGAGGTCCACAGCGCTGTGTAAACGTGTAATTTCAACTGCCAAAAGCAAAGTAAATCATTTTTTCAAAGACAAACCTTTCTCCTGATATTCCTTCCAAAAATTCTGAACACAATAATGTACCATAATGGTGCAGCACAGTAAATTGAAAACACATTTTCTATGACAGGACATAGGCCTAAACAGTAAAACCTACTGGGAGCTGATTGTCTAGTTATCCTCATTTGTACTTTAAGTTAAACCAAGGCAAGCTCTACAATAGGTTTGCAATGACAAGAGATTTGCAGCGCTGTGCACACATGGAAGGGATAAACTCAAGGGGCAAATCCTGCACAAAATAGAAAACAAGAATGCTTAATTCATGATTATTTAGGAGGCAAGAGAATGAACAAGCAAGCGAGAGCCAGAGAGTAATAGCCAGACATCAAGGTGCAGTAGGCTCCTCTGGTCCTCACAGGAAAAAAATGTGGACAGAGAAAATAGCATTGGGACTGAGGCTGGCTTTCAATTAGGTCTGAATTAATGATGTGTGTCCAGAGTGTGGTTCCCAATGCAAAAGATGGCACCCATCACAGCCTGCAGCCTTGTGCTTCAAACTATAGAAAACCAATCACACCTTCTGATGTACAGTTATATAGATTGTATTCTTCAGTCTAAAGCACTAATAGTGTTTAAATCGCTTTCCACTTCAGTGTGCTGTGTTCTTTGGATTATCCAGTTAGCAACACAAATGATAAGGAACAAACGACAACTACCTCTGTGGCTAGTTATCAGTAGCCCCCAGCATGATTTCTGTGGTGATTTTATTCAGCAGCTACACAAAATAGCATTCAGCACAGAGACTGATGTGGCTTTCTTATAGCATTTTGGCTTTTCCTAACCCTAACAATTACATATAAGTGTAGAACTAAATGTAGTATCCAGGTTCAACAGCCCACTGGTGTTTGTCAGCTGAGCTGTCCTCCTGCAGGTTTTGCTTAGAGGACATTAAATATTGATGAAGAAAGTATTGCAGCAGTATTTTGTTTGTCTCGTTGTCAGTACCATTCCCTCCTCCCTCCGCCCTACTGCTGAGACAAGCTAATAGCAAAGAAAATAAAATCAAGTAAAATTATGAAAGAAGAGAATAGCAAAAAAAACGACAACAGGAGGGAAAAAAGTGGAGAGTTGCTCCAGAACCTTGTAGCCTTACCTGGTCTGCTGAGCGGTCACCAGCTGTCACAGAAAACTCATGAATAGTACTAAGAATGCATCAGAGCCATTGTAGCCGTCATCCTAGTGTGAACTGGGAATGAAAATCATGTTAAGGAAAACAATGTAGCACATCTATGTATACGGTGGCCCCTAGAGACAAAGCACGTACAAACTCCAAAACACTTGCAAACTCCAAAGCACATGCAAACTCCAAAACACATGCAAATTCCAAAACACATGCAAACTCCAAAACACTTGCAAACTAAAAAACACATGCAAACTCCAAAACACGTACAAACTCCAAAACACCCAAGTGGAAGTCTTCCACCACTTGGGTGTGCCGAGAAATTCTGTCCATAAAAATTAAGAACCAAATCAGTGACAATGGGCAGCCCTAGGGGAGTCCAACACCTACCAGAAACAGGTCAGCAAGCAATGGATACCAAGCTCTTGCAACATACCAGACTCAAAGCACCTCCCACAGAATACTCCAGGGGGACAGGGTCGAATGACTCCATGTGGCCAGGTGGATACCAATGACTAAAATCCAGCTACCTCGGGCACCCTCCCAAGGCCTGGCTCCAGGGAGGGCCACCAGTAACCCTATCTCATGCAGGATGAACTGGTCCCTTAATTTTACACTCATAGGAGTCTCCTAAATCCCTCTTTTTCTGGTCCCTCAACCAGGACAAATTTATCATGTTAGACCCTATCAGGGTGCAAAAGCCCCCAGACAACAAAACCCCTGGAATCCCTGGGACACACAAACCCCTCTACCATAATAAGGTAAGGATTCATGATAATGAGTTAATGGTAATAAAATTTCAGATGGGAAAAGTGAGTAATAAATAAAAACCTTTACAGGCTTGAGTTAAGCAATTCAGAAAGCTATGCTTTATCTTGAGATTTCTTTTGACTGTCAAGAAGGAAAGTCACAGGAACAAGGGTCTGGATTTCCTTCTGCATGTGCAGTTTTTCTTATCACTGGGTGTAAGAACATTATCTTCCTGCAGTTTTTTATAGACCAGTGTTAGTAATACATTACGGTGGCCCCTAGATACAAAGCACGTGCAAACTCCAAACACATGCAAATCCAAAACACTTACAAACTCCAAAACACTTGCAAACTCCAAAAACATGCAAATTCCAAAACACATGCAAACTCCAAAACACTTGCAAACTAAAAAACACATGCAAACTCCAAAACACGTTTAATTAAAAAAAAATGAAAATGAAAATTTAAATGCAAACTGATTATTGGTTGGTCCTCTCAGAGAAGACTGTATTTTAGACGTGATACAAATGGGCGAGTCAGACAGAGAGCACCATGATAGCAACAACAGTGTATGTGCTTGTGCATTCTTCCATAATTAAATATGTAAGAAATATGTTGGCCTCTGTTCTAAATTTTTAGGTCTCAATGAAACGCTACTGTGCTGCAGGAGAGGGAACCAAAGCTTGGTACTGTTGTTGTAGCTACTGTACACAGTGAGGTCCTAGCCTGTTTGGTATTGTAAATGGCCTGGCCTGTATTTATATAGCGCTTTACTAGTCCCTAAGGACCCCAAAGCGCTTTACATATCCAGTCATCCACCCATTCACACACACATTCACACACTGGTGATGGAAAGCTACATTGTAGCCACAGCCACCCTGGGGCGCACTGACAGAGGCGAGGCTGCCGGACACTGGCGCCACCGGGCCCTCTGACCACCACCAGTAGGCAACGGGTGAAGTGTCTTGCCCAAGGACACAACGACCGAGACTGTCCAAGCCGGGGCTCGAACCGGCAACCTTCCGATTACAAGGCGAACTCCCAACTCTTGAGCCACGATCGCCCCACGATCGCCCCATTGTGCTGAACACAGTCCAAAAGGTTCAGTGAACTACATCAGTGTCTACTGTTTTCACTATCCCTACTAATTGATGTTATCTTGTTGTATTTCTGTTGTGGTCAATGCCATCCACTATGCTGTTGCATGCTGGGGCAGCAGGTTGAGGGTCACAGATGCCAACAGACTAAATAAACTGATCTACAAGGCCAGTAATGTTGTGAGGATGGAGCTGGACTCCATTAGGGTGGTGTCTGACAGGCAGATGTTGTCCAAGATAAGGACAATCATGGACAATACCTCCCACCCTCTCCATGACATACTGGCTAGTCACAGGAGCACGCTCAGTGAGAGACTGAGATTCTCAAAAAGCACCACTGACCGACACAGGAAATCATTCCTGCTTACACACGCTCTTTTCTATTCTGGAATATTCTTGTCAATTTTCTTGAAATTTATTTATAATCACCTCTGTTAATTCTGATATTTATAATTGAGTGATCTGTATATATTAATGCTATTTCTTAAATGTGTAAAATCTGTAACACAATGTATTGTTTGGAGTTTAGTCTGTTATTGTTACTATTTTTAATTTCTTCTTGGAGCAACTGTAATCCACATTATTTCCTTTGGGATTAATAAAGTATTCTGATTCTGATTGTTTCAGGATGACCTGCCATTATCCAATGACACATCTGCTTACCTGTATCTTTTGCTCGTTTCTCCTCCTCTTCTTTTCTCTTTTTTCTAAACTGAGCACCTGATGGCTTTGAACTTTTCTTGTCCATCTTCCATTGGTTTTAATTTTGCACTCCAGTATGAACACCCATCCCCCAACTCGAGGATCACCACAACATAACCTAATAGACCTACACCTTAGTTCACAGATTCACTTTGTCTGGGTTTATTTCTGGGATTTCGCACAACCCAGGATTCAAATCATGAATACATAATGGATTTGGTTTAACAACATTATGAATGAAATGTATGGGCAGAAATCTGTGCCATCAGAAACTGAATTTGAATAAGTTAAATTTGAATTTGAATTGCTCAGATTGAATCTGAATTGTAACTTGAATAAATGCTTTTGAAAACTGAATTTGAATTAGTCTAATTTGAAATTGAATTTATTGGTTTGAAAATGATCATCACTAAATTGAAATTGAATTTTATATTTTGAAAATGAATTGATTTGCTTTGAAACTGCATTTTATCCTTTAAAAATTCAGCTCTCGAATAATTTCAGTTTCACTTCTCACCATTCAGTTTCAGTTCTACAATTCAATTTCAGTTCCAAAATTCAGTTTTTTGGAACTTACATCCGGTTCCGGTTCAAGAGCCAGATTAATAGAACTACGTTTTACTAGCGGACCGAAAGTGTTACTGACGGGAATCTACAGCGTCTTGAGCTGAATTAAGACTTCAGAAGTCATTCGTCATGTCGAATGACCAGCGGATAAACTCTCAGGTTGGTAATAAATGTATACATGTATAAGAACAAGCGTCATGTTAACAAATGATAGCCGTACAGTAACTTTTATGCTTATTGTAGCTGTTAGCTAAAAACGCTAATTTAGCGTAGTTTGCCCTGAATTCAGCTTTGACAAACAAATATGATCGACTGTTTCTAGTAGAATTCCAAAGTTGTCATCTTGTACCCTCTCAGAGTACCCCCTCTGTATGCTTGCAGAGACCCCTACAGTAGGGAAACATGCAAAACGGTGTCCAAACCTTTGTATTTTAGCTTTATTTATGTCTTACACAGCATCCCAACTCTTTAGCTAACTTAATAACTTTAGCTAAAGTGAATAGTTAGACACATGTGTACAGTAATGCTGCACTAATGAATTAGACTAATGCTGGTCCGGAGGGAGCGTCAGATAATGAGCCACATACGATCGACTCCGATAGTCTCCGTGTGGTCAACAACAGACACACATTTTGCCCATATTGTACAACAACAGCAATCTTTATTTATAGAGCACATTTAAAAGCCTTGGGCATACCAAAGTGCTTTACATAAAACAATAAAAGGTTCAAACATTGATAACGGATAAATAAAAATAACGAGTTATGTTCATAGATAAAAGCTACCAATAAGAATGACTACAGCACATGGTAATAGCAAGATAAAAGCTGTACCACCATAAAAAAGACAACCAATAGAAAGATAGGAGGGAATTAATACAAGAGGTCAATAGGTCACAGCAACCAAACAAACAAACAAGCAAACCAGCAATTAAAAAGTGGAGAAGGCAAGTTTAAAAAGATATGTTTTAAGCTGTGATTTAAAAGAATGAATAGAATCAGATGCCCGGATGCCAATCGGGAGATTGTTCCACAGCACAGGTGCGACAAGAGCAAACGATCGATCACCTCTAGTCTTAAGTCGAGATCTGGGCTGAGCCAGCAGTAACTGTGACGATGACCTTAAAGCCCTAGCAGGAGCATAAGGGTTTAAAAGGTCCTTAAGGTAGCTGGGTGCAGTGTTGTTAGTAATTTTAAAAGTAAACAACAAAATTTTAAATTGAATACGATATTTGACGGGCAACCAGTGCAGATCGGCAAGGACAGGAGTAATGTGGGCAAACTTGCTGGTTTTAGTTAGAATGCGAGCTGCAGCATTCTGAACTGTCTGTAATCTCTGTAAAAGGGAAGAGTGGAGACCACAATAAAGTGAATTACAATAGTCTAGCCTCGACGTTACAAAGGCGTGGATGAGCTTTTCGAGATCTTTATGCGGTATATAGCGCCTAGCCTTAGAGATAAGACGAAGCTGGTAAAAACTAGATCTGACAACAGCAGACACTTGTTTGTCAAGTGAAAAGGAGCTGTCAAATAAGACACCCAGATTCCTGACAGTATCAGAGAGAGAACAACTAAGAAAACCAAAGGCATCCCGGAGTTTGGCACGAAGGGCATTACTACCAAAAATCATAATCTCGGTTTTCTTCTCATTAAGGATAAGAGGACATCTCTGATTGGCTATCTTCCAGATATTCCTGTCGGGTTATGTGTGTGTATGTTTGAAAGTGCACACGGATAGAAAGAGGTGAGTAGCCTAGGCTCGATGTAGAATAGAAGTGCATGTAACTCTGGGTAATGAGAAAAGATGAACGGAACAATTGATAGCTCTTTCGTGAAGTTAAGGCCTGATCCGTCTGAAATTCAAAGCCAGTGCTCTGACACAGAGCCATCAACCTCTTAGGTTATGTCTAACGCTGGTCCGGAGACAGCATCAGATAATGAGCCACATACAATCGACTCCGAGCCAGAGCCCACTGAAAGTAAAGGAGGGAAAGTGTATACATTTGGAAGAGAGCAGCTTGACCAGTTTCCCTGGCTAAGATACAATAAAGCTGACAAGATGATGCACTGCATGAGTGTGGAAAGACCATGACTGGTGTTATGATCCAGTGTTGTGTCTGTTTTGTGTTACTCCTCCCACCAGAGGATGGCTGTGGGTTTTTTTCCCCTTTTCTCTCTTAGGAGGTGGACACCTGGGCGTGCCTGCTGGGTATCTGGGTGGAGTCTCTGCCTATCCTCGGATTGGATAATTGGTTGATCACCTCCAGTACTTAACTACCAGATGACAGCCACCTGGCCTCCCTCTCTCCTAACCTCCACCATTCAACCAAGAACCTGTGTGTTGATTCGTTGCAGTGTAGAGTTTCTTTGACAAAGTGATTAGCCAGTATAACCTCGTGTGTGTGTCTGCCGTTATTATGTCAATTTTGTAAATAGCTGTAAATAGATTTGTCAAGTAGCGATGGTATATTTTGTTCACCTTGTATATATCCTTCACTGCAGCAGCCTAGTAGGCGTGAGAAGCCATTTTTGTTGATTACGTTTTCTCCTGTTTTTCGTTTAGGAAGTTAGGTAAGTGAATTGTCTTTTGTTTGGTTTTTCATTTTGTGTAGGAAAGCGTAGGGACCATTAGGGAGTTTTGTTTGTTATTTTTGGCACTGCTCACTGCTGAAGCAAATAAATGGCTGCTTAGCACTTTAAAAGATATATTGTTTTGTGTTCTTGCTTGGGTGGTGTGTGAGTGGGCCAACTTCTTGTTGCGTTCAATACTCGCCTAGACTAAGAACGTAACATAAATGGGGGCTCGTCCTTTCTTTGGTTCTTTTGGTGTGTGGGCTCTTCTGTTCTTTGTTCATTGCTGTTGTCGCGGGTAGGTTTCCTGTGTTCTTGGTTGGCTCTACTTTTCTGGTTGGCAGTTTTTTCTTGTGTGGGTGGGTGTGTGCTGACATGGAATTTAAATTGGAGGATTTCACTTTAGGCCCAACTGAAGAAAGTTGGACAGATGTAAAAAGGATGACCTCATTCTTATTGCCAATTTCTTTGATGTGACTGTGCCATTGAATGCAAAGAAAAAAGAGCTTAAAGAGCTCCTGTGTATTAAACTGAATGAAAGGGGGTTGTTTGGTGAGCCGGGTCCTGCAGAGGGCGTCGAGCTGGGAGCTGTTGCTGGTATTCCTGCCCCACTGAAAAATCTCCCTTCTCAACCTAGCCCTTCTGCGGAAGAGCTGCAGTTAACGCTGCGCATAAAGGAAGTGGAGTTAAAAAAGCAGCAGTTGGAGGTGGAAGCTATGCACTTAAGGGTGAGGGCTCTGGAGATAGAGAGGGGAGCCTCTGTATCTGCCAGTCCTCCTACACCTCGGTCAGCTCCGCAGTCACCATCCCCGCAGTCACCATCCCCTAAGCCAGAAGACAGCTTTGATGTAAGTAGACACATCAAATTAGTCCCAGCATTTAGAGAAACTGAGGTAGACTCTTATTTCACAGTGTTTGAGCGCATTGCAGGTGCACTACACTGGCCAAAGAATGTATGGTCTCTTTTACTTCAATGCAAATTGGTGGGGAAAGCTCAAGAGGTATGCACAGCTCTTTCACTTGAGGACAGTTTGGACTATGACATTGTGAAAGCTGCTGTCCTGCGTGCATACGAGCTTGTGCCAGAGGCTTATAGGCAAAGATTTAGGAATGTGAAAAAATCTGCCACCCAGACTTATGTGGAGTTTGCCAGAGAAAAGAAAACTCTGTTTGATAAATGGTGTCACGCTACAAAAGTAAAATCCTTAGATGACTTGCGTGAGTTGGTGTTGTTAGAAGAGTTCAAAAGTCAACTCCCAGAAAAAGTGGTAACCTACTTAAACGAACAGAAGGTTAAAACTCTTGCCGCTGCTGCTGTACAGGCTGATGAGTTTGTGTTGACACACAAAGGGGTGTTTCCATCTCCTGTTCACAGCCCACAGACCTCAGTTAGCCCACAAATCTGGTCTCCAAAGAGCACCCGTCGTACCACCACCTCATCCATTGAAAATAGAGAGTGTTATTATTGCCATGAGCAGGGACACCTCATTGCTGTTTGTCCCATTCTGAAAAGAAAGGAACAGATCAGGAAGGGTAAATCTCCTTCCCCAATAAACCTTCTACAGACCAAACCTCATGCCTTAGAAGATGTGACTGTAATTCAAAGTGATAAAGTAGATGAAGAGTTCAAACCTTTTGTGTCAAACACTGGATCATAACACTGGCAATACTGCATTTGTGACTGGTGCTAATACGGTTCGAACTGAAACGCTGAAAAACCACAGTGTATCCAGTAAACACATTATATGCTGAGATAAATGCAGCACCTAAGTGTCCCCTCCCCCCACTGCCTTTCAGCGGCAGGCAGCAGCAAACAGGTCATCAGAGGAGGCCGAGATGATGATTAAGTTTAACCCTCTCAGGCTCAAATTAAATTTTTTGTTGCTAATGCACAACCAAGTCCTGCAGGAAGTCCTAAAAACTCCCTGAAAAGCCTTCAGTTAATCCAAAATGCTGCAGCAAGAGTACTGACAGGGACTAGAAAGAGAGAGCATATTTCTCCTGTTTTGGCTTCCCTTCATTGGCTTCCTGTTAAATCCAGAATTGAATTCAAAATCCTGCTCCTCACATACAAGGTCTCAGTTTTCAGGCCCCTCTTCTGTGGAACCAGCTTCCAGTTTGGATTTGGGAGACAGACACTATCTCTATTTTTAAGATTAGGCTTAAAACATTCCTTAATATAGTTAGGGCTGGATCAGGTGACCCTGAATCCTCCCTTAGTTATCCTGCAATAGCCATAGGCTGCTAGGGGCCTCCCATGATGCGTTGAGTTTTTCCTTTTCACTCATCTTTTTCACTCACTATGTGTTAACAGACCTCCCTTCATTGAATCGTACTTTTTATTAATCTCTGTCTCTAATAACATGTCTTCTATCCTGTTTTCCTTCTCTCACCACAACCGGTAGCAGCAGATGGCCCCGCCCTCCCTGCGCCTGGTTGTGCCGGAGGTTTCTTCCTGTTAAAAGGGAGTTTTTCCTTCCCGCTGTCGCCAAAGTGCTTGCTCATACGGGGTCATATGATTGTTGGGTTTTTCTCTGTATGTATTATTGTAGGGTCTACTGTACAATATAAAGTGCCTTGAGGCGACTGTTGTTGTGATTTCGTGCTGTATAAATTGAATTTAATTTAATTTCTTATAGAACTGTGCTCCAAATAAAGAACTTTGTGTTGACAAAATTGTTAGTTAATCATTTACAAATCAATATTGTCTGTATGGACAGCAATTTAAAAAAAAAAAAAAAAATGAACAAAACGTGTAAAACTGCGGTGTTGAAAAATTTTGGTGCAACTTTTTTGCTGGCCACCTAAGAAAAAAAAATTAGGCACACCAATGCAACCGTGGCAAAAAGTTAGTGTAGAGCCCTAACAATGCTTATGCATTGCCCCCTTGAAGATGCTTCCTGGAGGTAGGTTGCGCTTTCGATCACTGCCTTCACTTTGACGGGGTCTGTCTTCACCTACCCCCCCTGCTAGGATTTATCCAATAAAAGACCGAGGTTGAGTGGAATTCGCACTTTTCAGCCTTCACATACAGTTTATTTTTGTCCAGAAAGTCCAGAAAGTCCTGGAGGACGTTGTTGACTAGCACCTGGAAGACCGTGGGGTCAATAGTGTGTCCAAAAGGCAACACTAGATACTCAAAATGCCCTAAGGGAGTGTTGAACGCGCGCGGTCTTCCACTTGTCCCCTTGCCAGATGTGGGCTAAATAGTAGGTGTTGTGCAGATCTAACTTTGTAAATATTGTGCTTGTTCCTGACTGGGAAGTTGTTTAGCTCTCGGTAATCAGTACATGGTCGGAGCGACCCATCCTTTTTGCCTATGAAGAAAAACCATGGAGAAGGAGAAGATGAAGGGTGGATGATACCAGGAGCATTGGCTTGGGGACCTGAGAGTTGACTAGCCATCGGAACTGGTGCTATGGCAACCGGGGTGACGCGCAGTAATGGAAGTCGGGCAGAATAGTTTTTCCTCATGTTCTCTTTCCCATAGCCGATTATCAATACGCAGGGTGAGAGAAGCCAATTCCTCAAAGGTCGCCGGCTCAACACGGGAAGCAAGCGGATCTTTCGTGGTGTCATTTAGCAATGGTAAATAAACCCCCTGAAGGGTACAGTCAGACCATCCCTTCTCAGCAGCCGCAGTGCAAAAATCTATGAGGTAATTGGCCACACTGCACCTGCCCTGATGGAGGCTTAAGAGTATTCTCGAGGAACTGTCCTCAGCGGTAGGGCAAGCAAACGTCTTGTTTAACTGACCCATGAAGTCATCATAGGTACAGGACTGAAGTGGATGTGATAAGAGATATGACTGAGCCAAAGTCAGTGCCCGGTCCCTCAATTTACCAATCAAATATGACACCCTGGATGCGTTATTAAAAAAGGTTTGAGGAGAGCAAAACTAACTCGCACTGTAACGCACAATTGGGGTCTGATTCAGGAGGAGGTGAAGAGTCTGGGGTGGCAGCATCCTCGGGGGATTGGGCCATGCCAGATGATACCCCCTGGATAGCTGCCTGGAGCCTAGCCTGCCCCTCACTTTACGATTTGCATTCAGCAAGCAGGAATTGAATGGATTGTTTGTGGCTGCCCAAAATGCGGCCCTGTTTCAAAATAGCGGTTCTGGTTGGGTCTGTTGAGTCCAATGAGTCCAATGGCCAGAATGTACTCTCACGGCACAAGGGAAGTGTGAAATAGTTTTAATAAAGTGAGTGGTTTGAATACAGTGCTTGTGCACATGAGTCTGTGAGTACATACAGTACAAAAAATGGGTGAAAACGACTGCACACTTAAACACTAGAGATGGGGGCAGAGCTATGCACAGAGGAAATACAGGTCAACCATGAAATGAGAGCTACACACCGTGAATATTTAGACTATGACGCACAATTCTACTATGAGCAAGATTATGTGAGCAGAACACTATGATTGGTATACTACAACTAGTGGTTAGAGGTCAGGGAAATGGAGTCCAAGAGCGGGGAGTAAACAGAGGCAGGAGTGACTGAGCTGGCCATGAGTGGCGGACAGAGAGACTGCAACAAAGGAGAGCAATGTCAGCATGGCGTACCAAAGAGTTGCAGGAATTATCCACTGACACAGATCTTATGGCTTACTTGTTTGCAGGTAGAGGCAAGTGGTAGGAGAAGGAGGTAAGTTCAGGGAGGACCCAGTTGAGCAATGGCAGTTTGATCCCAGAGGGCTTACTTTGTGATGTCTGTGCAGCAGCTCACTTTTGTTTTAGCTTCAAAAACCCGTTCCATCATTGATCTGTCTGGTATTTGTCAGAGTAAATTGTTAAATGTTGCCATTGCTGTACTGTGGTATCACAAGAAATCAGTTGGTTATATAAATATATGAGTATGCATAATAGATATTATTCATAGATACCTACATCCTAAGTTCCTGTTATTCATCTGAAAGAAACAGAATGAGTGTGTCGTTACAATGGTAATGCCAGGAGAGGCAGTATTAGTTCTGTGTTACATTAATGTGTAAGGAAGTGGAAGAAGAGTGTGTCCTGTAGGAGGCAGTAGAAAATGGATACTGATGTTCTGTACATGCACTGAAAAGAAGGTTCAGTAAACCAGTTGCAACGATACTCCATTGTAAGTCTCAGTTATTTTATTTTTATTTTTTGAAGATGGAACATGTACTTAAATTTGTAAACCGTGCCTTAAACTGCATGGTTAGATATTCTTCTTTTCCTCCCCTACACATCTATGACGCTAGGGGAGGTAATTAGCTGTAGCTTTTTAACTGCAGGCACATTCCATGTGAGATTTTGGTTTCTTTATCTTGTGAAGGATGTCCACCCCCGGCCATTTAGGGGTGCACCTGTGCTTGCATATGGTGAACCATTAAAGTTAAGCCGTATATCTATGTGAAGAGATGACCTTCGGATAACTAGGAAATGTGGTTAAACAGTTGTAAGCATATATTGTGTGGCAGGAAGTCATGTACACACACACAAACACATACTGGTTAAATGTAATGTGATGAAAAGCCTGCCTGGCACTTAGACTTTAGGCTACAGTCTCATTCCATTTGGATTCTGCTCTGAGTTCTACTGCAGTCATTGAAGGGGTAGAGTACTATAATATTCATTTCACCGAGGGAGGACACAACTCATTTTAAATTTACAAAACTGTCCATGGAATAAAATTATACATACAGCAAGATCCAGAGCAGAAATATATTGTAGAAAACATTAGATACATTTAGTTGATATTACTGATTTTATGACAGTGATTAGAGCATACTGTAGGTATTAAAAGTACTGTGCTACAGTAGTCCTCTTTACACACTAAGGTTAATTATGCAGTTCACAGCCCAGGACTGTTTACATTATACATGCTTCCCTTAGGCAGTATCATCAGAAGACATAGCATACATTTTCACTGCTATGCCGATGACACCCAGCTCTATCTGTCCATGAAGCCAGATAACACACACCAGTGAGTTAAACTGCAGGAATGTCTAGAGACATAAAGACCTGGATGGCCGCTAACTTTCTGCTTCTTAATTCAGATCAAACTGAGGTTATTGTACTGCTAAAAGTATGTTTTGGAGGACTGAATGGCTGAAAAACTGCAAAAATATAAGTACACACCTAAAGCTTGCAGGCCTACTACAGCCATGAGGCCACACTCCCCTGAATATCTAGATCAAGCTTTGTCCAGACAGTCACCAAACTCCGGTATGAGCATCAAGAAGATGAAGGAGGATATTCACTCTTCACTGACCAGAGAAATATCCAAAATAATTAAAGATGAACTGAGAAGTGTGCTGGCAGACGATTTTAATGTAGTCAAATCAAAGTTCCATGCTATGCGAGCTGCAATTACCATCGATATAGCCACAATCAGACGTGGACACAATAAAAGTAGACATGACAGATGTGAAAAACTGACTTTCTTCATGGTCAGACTAGGTAGTGATGCTGCAAGATGCCGTCAGTGCCCTCCAGAGTCAAATGTCAACACTATGAGCAACAGGCTGCGAGGACATGGATGGGAGAATGTGGCAGGGCAGCATACGGATAGATGGCATAACAAAGGAACCGGGATCAAACTTACTGGAATTGGCTTCAAGAACCGTTAAAAACATACTGCAACTTGAGAAAGAGATGAAGGTGGAGAGATCACATTGCACCCTAATGGTGAAGAAACCCAGAGAGTGGAAACCTCAAGTTATCACCTCAAAACTTCACTTTGAGGGAGATGCCATGAAGATCCTGAGGAGAACACAGGACAGACTACTGCTGAGCTACAAGGGGAGTCGAGTACCAATATTCCCCGACTGCACCTCAGTGTTGCCAAGGCCAGAGCTACTGTCACTGAGGTAAGTAGCATTAAGAGGCCGAAAGGGAATCCGCTACGGGTTACTGTACTGTTGAAACTTGTTCGATTTGGGTAAGAGAAGAAAGCAGACTGAGTCCAGGTAGGTGGCAAAAAATAGTGATCTTTATTTACACACTTGCGCAGAGTGTGGGAAGAAACTTGCAACAACAATCTTCTTCGAGCAGACCGCTCCCCATCCTTATATTACCCTGATGACGTCACACAGTTAGATCTTACTGGAAATGATAACAGTTCCCCACACTCAAAAAGTTCTCCTTATATAGACATCAGATGCTACTTTAGAGACAAACAAGTGTGTGATATGTTGTGCAGTTTTGTGAGACTGTGTGTCCAACCGAGAGGCTGTCCTAAGACGACCTCCCTGTTCTTAATAAGTGTGTGTGTGAACGTGCGTGTTTTACATGACTCTCTATGTGCATGTTGGTGTAGACCTGAATATGTGTGTAAGTGAATGTAGAAGGCCCTGCTGGACCCACAGCTTCGAGAGGTGTGAATACAATGATGTGGATACCATTTGCAACAGCTTAAGCAGATAGAAAGAATGATACAGAACAACAATGGACTGATTAAAGTGATGATAATATGCATACATTAATATTTGCTCAGATAACCATAGATGTAATTCAGAGATTATTCTGTCAACAGATTCGACAATGATGAATGATTGATCAATGATAGTTCTGATTATAAACTGTCACCATAAGAATACAAAATAAAATATCTCTTGTCCACACTCCTCCTCTTTGGCCATCGGCCAACCTTTACCAAATTTGTTTCACTCCTCCGTCCAGGCGGCCTCTCGCAACGGCATCATATACACCGGACCAGCTGAACCAGCTGGACCAGAGTCTAGGGCCCTGCTTACCAGTTTTACCAACACCCGCCTTACCAGAGGAATGAGACAACACCCGATCATCAATATATCTAGAAAAACTATAAGAGAAAACATGGCAGACATAAACACACTTCCATTGCCCAAAGACAGACGTGATCCAGTCTCCCAGCCCCGTGTTCACGCCTGATTGCTCATGCATGGTTCTAGATAACGTTTTCAGATTCTCAAGCGCCCAAGTGACCGTTCCGTCCGGAGCAGTATTGTTGGGAATAAAGGTGCAGCACATGTCACCAAACATTGCACATACTCCACCCTTCTCAGCCAACAACATGTCCAGAGCCATTCGATTTTGGACTCCCATTAAAGACGTCGGACCTAATTGTTCCGCAAGGCCTTCCACTGCGTCCCTAGTGAGATTAGAGAGTCTCAAGCACATTATAATGGACATAGTTAATGCGATCAACATTTTTATTTGGAGTTATCCATAAAAACACACTTTCAAAGCCGGCCGCTATCTGATTAACTAACTTATACTCATCTGGAACTCCCCTGGGAACTCCTATTGAGTCAATCCAGGTTGGCGAGTCCCATCCTGGGTCATATTTGTGCGTACCCCTTGTATCTCTCCTACGTCTGGCTGTCAACACACCAGTGTCCTGCTGTGGAACTGTTTCTACTCTACTTCCTATAAGCATCAACGGTGCACCTAGGCGCACCAGAGCACATGTTCCCACACTCCCCAGGGGAACCTGCACCAAAAGGGTGTACTGCCCACAATAATAATATAGCCCACCTCTTGCCCAGGTGCCTATAATTGTGTTTGGGTCACTTACATTATTGGTAGTCCTGCCTGGGATCGTCCTCTGACACCAGCTTGGATCAATCCTTCCTACCGTATATTTCACGCTGTCTGTAGAGAACTCAAAACATGTATAATTATCTCGTTTAGGTGTGAATGAACCTGGTTGTGTACGTTTATCAATTGGCGGATATAAACCTGACAAAGTGGTGCAGTTACCTGTGTTCACCGCCTCTCTAGTTAATCTCAACATACAATTATAACCCCACTCATCCTCTGGATACAGAGGAGCGGGTTCAGTGAACAGGCGAGGTCTAGCGGTAGCACAAGCAATACAATCAACCACTTCCTGCTCTTTAGCATTTTGAGCCACCCAATCTAACCAAAGATTCCTATCACCGAAACCTGTGGCCCGCTCTATTAACTCTTGAGGTTTTAATCTAGTGTAATCTGTGGCCACAAGCCATTTCTCTTCTGAGTCCTTGTAAGTAACTGTCTCTAAGGGATCCATTTGCTCCGTGAGATTCATTGCAGTGTCGTTCCCTATCGGTTTAGATCTTGGATTGAATAAGTTCACCCGAATTACCCCTGCTGGATCTGTCCCTGCTTTATCTACCCCTATTACTAAATAGAACGCACCCCCGTCATACCCTGCTTCAGGGAGTTTGCTCCATGGTCCTAGGGAAAGAGTGACAGGGTTATTTGTAACAGAATAATCTTTCTGAATGGCTATCCCTTCAAGGGCCTGTGGCACTGTCGGCTGCCATCCTACTCCTGTCCACGCAACCACATCCTGCCAAGAACACCACTGATCCGTTATATAAGTGTAAATGTCTCCTTCCATTGATGGACCCCACACCAACTGAGGGTAACATACCATAGGATGATAACAAACCCACACATCATACGTTCTCCAGCTGCTACCGTCTCCTGGGCATTTAATTACCTCACACAAATCGAATGTGAACGCCGTCGTAGACCCATTAACATACCCAAACTCGACTCCCCCACTGGCTTTGAGACACCCATCGTTCCCACCTGAGCCAACCTCGCACTTGAATTTCCTCGACGACTCGATCGGTTTGGACTCTGGAGCGGATAGACCTCTGCGTCTGGGCAATTCACCTGTCTGCCAATAAACAAACAAACACGTTATAACACTTATCAACCCCAACATCCCCGTTATTTTCCAATTTTCCCACAGTTTCATGATCACTGTTCCCAGGCTCTTTTACTTTTACTTTAAACTTCGTGATAAGAGTATAAAGTTATGAGTATAAAAGTATGTGATTAACGTACAAAACTATTACGCTTCCTTTAAACTATCAATTACTTAAGACTAGAGCCCTAGCCTATTAGGAGCCTGGAATGAATTGAATGCTTGGCGTGTGACGCTCCTCTTCTTTCTTCGTCTCCCCAGGTAGACTGCTGGGGAGAACCGCGGCACAGGGGGAGATGATTATTCTGCCTCTATGTTCCCCCCTATGTTACTTGGGTGGAGCTTATCTCGAGTAAGCTCTCGTCCGCCACTGCACATTGAGACCAATGGAACCAGGTCTCACCCTTTCCCTTCAGCCGAACCGCGCTGGTGGTACGAGCCGTCACCTCGAATGGCCCCGTCCACCTCGGATCTCTCCACTTTCGCTTAATGACCTTCAGCCACACCGCCTTGGCGTCGGGGACGGACCTGTCCACCGCATTCACCCCCACTCCAACCTGTTGTGTGAAACTAGACACAAGAGCTTTTAATTCTTTCCAACATTCAGCATGCTTTCTGTTACTTTTTATACTTTCTTCCGCCGGGACTGTTGTCCAAGGACCTGGAAACTGTCGTCCTGTCAACAGCTCATATGGTGTGAAACCTGTGGATTGATTAACACAACATCTTATTATCATCAATGCAATTGGCAGGGCTGCTACCCAATTTAGCCCCGTGTGAGCAGAAATTTTAGCAATTTTATTCTTCAGGTTTTTAAATTCATTCTTTCTACCTTTCCCTGCGACTGGGGGTGATATACCGTGCCAAATCTATTGACACAGGCGCCACCGGGCCCTCTGACCACCACCAGTAGGCAAACACGGGGTTAGTATCTTGCCCAAGGATATTTGGCATACAGCCAGGAGGCAGCCTGGGATCGAACCACCGACCTTCTGATTAGTGGCTGACCTGCTCTGCCACCTGAGCTACAGTCTCTTCCTGTCCCCAGCAGAGATGCTGCCGCCCCAGCAGACCACACCATAAAAGATAGCAGAAGCCACCACAGAGTCATAGAAGGTCTTCAGGAGTGGGCCCTCCACCCCAAACGACCTGAGTCTCCGCAGCAGGTACAGCCTGCCCTTTCCTGTAGAGGGCGTCTGAGTTATGAGTCCAGTCCAGTCTGTTGTTCAGATGAACACCAAGGTACCTGTAGCTGTCCACAGCCTCAATGTCCATACCTTGGATGTTCAGTGGTTGCAGTGGAGAATGCTTGTGCCTGCGGAAGTCTACCACCAGCTCCTTGGTTTTACTGGCATTGATCTGGAGGTAGAGCAGAGAAGCCTAAGCAGAACTGTTTCTTCTGAACTCATTCAGCTAGTTAAACCGAGCCCTAGAGGCTCAGGGGAGCCTATACCACCCCCTGCATCACGCTCACTACAAACACTTCTTTGACCGTTAGCGCATTCAGCAGCCCAGCTAGCTGTTCAGCTACCCTCAGCTCAGTCAGCTGCCCAGTTAGCTACTCCGTTACCTATAGCTCAATCATCTGCTCCTTCACTAGTTTCGTTCTCACCACAACGGTCACTTCAGTCTTTCTCAACCCAGTCTCCTGCTGAGCAGCCATCTTTTATCACTCGTGTTAAGCAGAAAAACATGCCCAACAGGACTGTTTTCGTTCCTCAAAAGCTGGCCCGATTAGAGACAGTTGACTCTGGACCCCTGGAGGCTAAGGAGTCAGCCGAGGACTGCACCCAAATGTTGCCTCCTGAGCCTAACCTATGTGTTGCTCAGCCCCAGTCAGCATCAACGCTGCCAGAGGCCCGTGCGCCTGCTGTTCCTGCTCTCTCCTTGCCAGAGGCCCGTGCACCTGCTGGTCCTGCTCTGTCCCTGCCAGGGGTCCCCGCACCTGCTGGTTCTGTTCTGTCCCTGCCAGAGGTCCCCGCACCTGCTGGTTCTGTTCTGTCCCTGCCAG